>NC_053489.1:103721575-104001575 GCF_905171775.1 Rana temporaria
TGGCTTCCACAGCTACCAGATCTCAATTCAATAGAGCATGCTTGGGATGTGGTTGAAATCTGCAGCAACTGCGTGATGCTATCGTGTCAATATGGACCAAAATACATATTTGAATGTTTCCAACACCTTGTTGAATCTATGCCATGAAGATTTAAGGCAGTCCTGAGGGCAAAAGAAGGTCCAACCTGGTGTACCTAATAAAGTGGCTGGCGAATGTATAAAATAAAATTAACATTTTATGAACTGTATGTGGAACAGCTTGTACTATGTTATTTGTGGTTTACAGGAATTTAGTACTACACTCAACCCGGTGCCCATCGTAGGTCTCCTTAAATAAAAGGGGAAATCTATAAAATGGATGGTGATTTGTTACTAGACCAATCAAGTTCTGCTTCTGACCTGAAATTAGGAGGAAGAGGAATCCCTTATGAAGGAATGTTTGCGGTCTCTTGTGTGATGTGCTAAGTGGAGAAGAACTCAGTTTGAAATACAATGGCAGGATGAGATTTCTTTGCTTATATCCTTCCATGGTTTCAAAATATCACAGGGCAAACAATAGTTCTGCGAAAAGAAAACACATTTGTTCAGACACACATTAAAGGGCCATCTGGGTGAGTAAACACAGCGCCTGGCAGTAAAGCGAGCCAGAGACCCAAGATCATTTCACAAATCAATTACAAAAGCAACCTACCCTCCCGATGTGAGGACATTTGTCAACATTGTAAAAATATTTCATTTGTTGTCAGTGCAGACAGTGGTGATCTTCAAGACAATGGATGTTTTATAAAAGGCAAATATTTATAGTTTAACTAATCCTAATTACAGCAAAGTATTTTAAAGAGGTGATTATCATGACGAAGGACACAAACAAAAGGTTTGCATTACCAAAGACTGAACCATTTTGCTTGGAAGCATAAAACACTTAGGAGTTTATTTATAACCCAAGATTCACACTACTTTCACCCGGGATTTACATATTATTATGTTGGTCGAATATACATAGAAAGATAAATAAATCTGTGCACAAGTGAGACCATAGTGAGCTTTCCATGTATACCCTACGAGAGTTCCCAGAAAGGGGTGCACACAACACTTGTTAATATGCCAACATTAAATTAACTGAAAATGTATTAACTGTGCTCAAAATAAAGTGCATGTGCATCCATAAATTTCGATTTGGTGATAAGTGAATAAAGTTCCAAAATATATATTCAAATGAAAAGTGAAGTCCCATATACACTGTATTATCCAAAAACACTTTTGTGGTCAGAAACACCCACGTCTCCATGTGTCTTCTCCTCACTGGCATTCATATATGCATCCAACTCACCAGACCACGTTGACCCCCATTACAGGTAGTCAAAGGGCTAGATTCAGTAAGAGTTAGGCCGGCGTATCAGTAGATACGCCGACCTAACTCGGAATCTGCGCCGACCTAAGTTTAAGGCCCCATACACACGGGAGGATTTATCCGCGGATACGGTCCAGCGGACCGTTTCCGCGGATAAACCCTCTCGAGGATTTCAGCAGATTTCAATGCGATGGAGTGTACTCAACATCGCATTGAAATCCGCGCCGAAATCCTCTGGCGATGACGTGTCACGCCGTCGCCGCGATTATGACGCGGCGACATGTGCGACGCTGTCATATAGGGAATTCCACGCATGCATCGAATCATTATGACGCATGCGGGGGATCCCTTCGGACGGATGGATCCGGTGAGTCTATACAGACCAGCGGATCCATCCGTTGGGATGGATTCCAGCAGATGGATTTGCTTGGCATGTCAGCAAATATTCGATCTGCTGGAATCCATCCCAGGGGAGAAATATCCACGGAAACAGATCCGCTGGAGTGTACACACCATAGGATCTATCCGATGAAACCCATTTGCTGGGATTTTTCAGCGGATGGATTCTATGGTGTGTACGGGGCCTTAGTGTATTCTCAAACAGAGATACACTTAGACCTATCTAAGATACGACGGCTTGCGCCGTCCTATCTTAGGGTGCAATATTTAGGCTGGCCGCTAGGTGGCGCTTCCATTGCGATCGGCGTAGAATATGTAAATCACTAGATACGCCTATTCACGAACGTACGCCCGGCCGACGCAGTACAGATACGCCATTTATGTAACGCATTATCAGGCCTAAAGATATTCCATCAAATAGCTGGAATAGTAACCAATAGGCCCGTGCGGCGGGCACGCAATGCACACTGGGATATGTAGGCGGACGGCGCATGCGCCGTTCCAGAAAAACAACAATCACGTCAGGTCAAACCAAATTAACATTAAACACGCCCCCTCAGCCTATTTTGAATTAGGCGCCCTTACGCCCGCCCGCTTTAGGCTACGCTTGCCGTCAGGGGTGTATTTAGGTTTTGTGCTGCCCTAGGCCTGGTAAAACTCACGCACCCCCTACTTTATATATGACGCACCCCTTCCTTTTTAAGACTCGTCCTGTCATTTTCATGGGATGAGGACAGAGGGACAGGGTGGGATGAGGACAGGGTGGGATGAGCACAGGGGGACAGGGTGGGATGAGAACAGAGGGACAGGGTGGGATGAGCACAGAGGGACAGGGTGGGATGAGCACAGAGGGACAGAGCATATTCTAATTTGGGGGGAGAGGGTGGTATAGGAATATGTGCTGGGGTGGGGAGTGATTTGAGAGGGAAGATATGTGCTAGTGGGGGGGGGGATCGGACCCCCCACTAGCACATATCTTCTTCCTTCTCAAATCACTCCCCAGCACATATCCCCATACCACCCCCTCCCATCACTTCATTGGTTCACCTCGTATCTGCTCCCCCCCCCCCCTTACCTCCTGGTTACTGTGCAGCACGGCTCTCTCAGTTGTGTCTCTCCTCGGCTCCTCCTCTTGGCTGTGTACACAGGAACATTGAGCCAAGAGGGGGGGGGGGGGGGGGAGCCGAAGAGTGACTGTGTAATGCAGTCAGGGACGGCTGCACTGTAGCCGAATGACGCTGCGGGACCCCGGGCAGCAGATGTCCCGTGTGACCGCGCCACTTTGCGGGGGACGGCGAAAAGGCGCCCCCCCCCCCCGCACGGAGAGCCGCACAGCTGAATCCTGGAGTTCAGTGCAACTGCACGCTTCAGCACTGAACTCCAGGATTCAGCTGTGCGGCTCTCCATGCGGGAGGAGGGGGGTTCGTGGGGGGGGGCGCTTTTTCGCCGCCCCCCACAAAGTGCCGCCCTAGGCCTGGGCCTTGTTGGCCTAGGCCATAATACATCTCTGGCCGCCGTAACTTAGCAGGCAAGTACTTTGTGAATCATGTACTTTCCTCGATAACTTACGCGGCGTAGTGTAAACACGATACGCTACGCCGCCGCAAAGTTAGGATGCCCTTTGTGAATCTACCCCAAAGACTTTACCTCTACACGAGCCGGTACGAGCATCTAGGAATTTAGGAGCAGCGTCAGCTATAGTTGCCACGGGCTGTCTTCCTTTCCAAAAGGACACATCCAACTATGTTGTCTTTGTCCTTGAATAAAAGGGGAAATCTATAAAATGGATGGTGATTTATTACTAGACCAATCAAGTTCTGCTTCTGACCTGAAATTAGGAGGAAGAGGAATCCCTTATGCTAAGTGGAGAAGAACTCGGTTTGAAATACAATGGCAGGATGAGATTTGTTTGCTTAGATTTTTTTAGAAGACGTGGTAAAGACCAATTGCTGAAGTTCAAACTGAGCATCAGAATGGGGAAGAAAGAGGATTATAGGGCCAGATTCAAGTACAATTGCGCCCGTGTAACGTAAGCCGTTTACGTTACACCGCCGCAAGTTTTCAGTTTTAGTGCCCGATCCACAAAGCACTTACCTGGAAACTTGCGGCGGTATATCGTAAATACGTCCGGCGCAAGGCGGTCCAAATCGAATGGGCGGGTACAATTTAAATTAGGCGCGCTCCCGCACCAGACCTACTGCGCATGCTCCGTTTCAAAATTCCCACCGTGCTTTGCGCAAACTGACGCCATTTTTGCGATCGGCAACGTGCGTAGCGTAGCGTATTCCCGGACGTGTTACGCAAACGACGTGAAATTTTAAATTTCGATGCGGGAACGACGGCCATACTTTAGACAGCAATACGTTTGCTGTCTAAAGTTAAGGCACCCAAAAACGACGACTAACTTTGCGACGGGAAACTAGACTAGCGGCGACGTAGCGAACGCGAAAAACCGTTGTGGATCGCCGTAACTTCTAATTTGCATACCCGACGCTGGTTTACGACGCAAACTCCCCCCAGTGGAGGCCGCGGTACTGCATCCTAAGATCCGACAGTGTAAAACAATTACACCTGTCGGATCTTAGGGATATCTATGCGTAACTGGTTCTATGAATCAGTCGCATAGATACTCTGAGAGATACGACGGAGTATCTGAGATACTCCGTCGTATCTCCTTTGTGAATCTGGGCCTAAGTGACTTTGAATGTGGCATGGTTGTTGGTGCCAGACGGGCTGAACTAAATATTTAAAAAAACTGCTTCTCTACTGGGATTTTCAGGCACAACAGTTTCAAGGGTTTACAGAGAATGGTCCAAAAAAGAGAAAATATCCAGTCGGTGGCAGTTGTGTGGATGAAATTGCCTTGTTGATGTCAGAGGTCAGAGGAGATGGGCAGACTGGTTTGAGATGATAGAAAGGCAACAATAACGCAAATAACCACCCTTTACAAACAAGGTAACGCACAACACATCGAACCTTGAAGCAGATGGGGTTACAGAAGAAGACCACACCAGATGCCACTCCTGTCAGCTAAGAACAGGAAACTGAGGCTACAATTCGCCCAGGCTTACCAAAATGGGACAATAGAAGATTGGGAAATTGTTACCTGGTCTAATGAGTCTCGATTTCAGCTGTGACATTCAGATGGTAGGGTCAGAATTTGGCATAAACAACATTAAAGCATGGATCTATCCTGCCTTGTATTAACAGTTTAGGCTGGTGGTGTAATAATTTGGGGGATCACTTTGGGCCCCTTAGTACCAATTGAGCATTGTTTAAACGCCACGGCCAACCTGAGTATTGTTGCTGACCATGTCTATCCCTTTATGACTACACTGTACCCATCTTCTGATGGCTCCTTCCAGAAGGATAATGCACCATGTCAAAAAGTTAAAATCATCTCACCACTGGTTTCTTGAACATGACAATGAGGAAATTTTAAGCTTCTCCTATAAGCAAATAATTTCCTTGCGCTTAAAAGCACAAATATAGCTCTCTTGTATAATGCCGGGAAAACTGTGCTGGTGTATCTCCAAGTAACACAGACACAGATGCTGGTATCACGTTGAGCTTAGTAGAATCATGTCTTGGGATGGGCAGCTCCGGTTATTTATACTGTCAACATGAATAACAAAAGAAAGTGGTGGCTTCAGAATCAGCCAATCAGACATTTGTATTCTTTCAAAAGAAGCAATCACACACATGTATATATTCAAATAGAATACCACTATACCAGTAGTGACGTATGCAGACAGTCGTGTGCAGAGCCATGCGGCATGCTTTCTGTGATACCAAAAAGTGTCTCACAATTTGAACACTACTTGGATGGCTCTGAACATGACCGTGTGCACATTCCCACTGCTACCAATGACGCAAACCATACTCTATCATGGCTCAGTGGGCCATAATTTTTGAATGGTTATGTTATGGTTCCCATGTACGTTTGCTCTGAGTCACTAATGCAGTCGCCATGAATAGTGTTGAGCAGAATATGCCATATTCGATTTCGCGATATATCTCGAATATATATTCGAATATTCGAGATATATTCGCTAAATTAGAATATTCGTGATATTTTATCGAAATTAATTGATTGCGATTTTTCGCTATTGCGAATGCGAAAATAATTGCGATTTTTTTATAACTGCGGTAGGAGCGCTCTGATTGGCTCAGAATATTCGTGATATTTTATCGAAATATCGCAACATGCGAATGCGATATTTATTGCGCAATTTCGAGATATGCTGGAGGAGCGCTCTGATTGGCTCAGAATATTCGTGATATTTTATCGAAATATCGCAACATGCGAATGCGATATTTATTGCGTAATTTCGAGATATGCTGGAGGAGCGCTCTGATTGGCTCAGAATATTCGTGATATTTTATCGAAATATCGCAACATGCGAATGCGATATTTATTGCGCAATTTCGAGATATGCTGGAGGAGCGCTCTGATTGGCTCAGAATATTCCTGATATTTTATCGAAATATCGCAACATGCGAATGCGATATTTATTGCGCAATTTCGAGATATGCTGGAGGAGCGCTCTGATTGGCTCACTCTGAAATCGAATATTCGAGATATTTTAACGCAATTTCACAAAATGCGAATGCGAAATTGATTGCAGATATTGCGAAAACTGCTGTAGCAGCACTCTGAAATCGAATATTTATGATATTTTACCCAAAAAACATATTGCGATTGCGATTTTTCGATCGCGCATGCGCAATTGCGCGAACAGCACGCGACCATTTCCTGGAGCCTTGCCAGTTTCCAACTTATGATCGCAGCGCAATCACACAGCAACATGGTTGGAAGCAATTTCACTAAGTCTGAGGAAAAGATGCTGATTTGTGTAAGTATTTTGACCACTGTTATTTCATCATCTTCAACTGCATTTTAGTCTAGTTTAAAAGTTAGTATATATGATCAGATATTAGTATTTCACAAAAAATGTGTCTCCTGCTTTTACAAAACTACAAGTCCCAGCATGCCTGGACAGCTGCAGACACCCTGGTTGGCAAATGTGTATTTAGGCACTTTTCCTTGTTATTTAGCATAATGAATTTAAATTTTTTTTGGACATAGGACGTATGCGAACGTCCTGACTTCAGTGTCCTCAAGGCCCAAGGACGTTCGAATACATATTGCCCTTTAGATGTTGCAGAACTACAACTTCCAGCATGCCTGGGAATGCTGGCACTTCTAGTATTGTAAGTTCTGCAGGCCCCCATTTTTCAGGCCTTTATGCACGGGTCTCTAAACTGTGGCACCCTAGATGCAGCAAAAGTAAAATTCTTAGCATGCACTGACAGACCGTGGCTGATGGGAGTAGTAGTTTTGCAACAGCTGGAGGTGGACTGGTCTTGAAACCCAGAGTTAGGTAACAAACCCGTAGTGTTTTGCAACCATTCTGCCTCCAGCTGTTTTTTTTCTGTTGAAAAGCCTGTGGCGTGCAAAACACAACCCAAAAACTCCACCCGGTGGAACGAAAAATTTGCACACACCTAAAGAGTGACATCACAAAAAACTGCGACGGTTGCATACGTCAGTGGTCCTCCGAAAAGGTCCCGTCTCTGACCCCCCGGGGCGTTAGGCTCCTGACAGGGAAAAGAGTTACTGTGGTCCATACAGCCGAAGCCATATGGACCCATCTCGGTCCAAGCAGCGCAATCAACACGCGAACAACACGCGACCATTTCCTGGACCCTTGCCAGTTTCCAACTTTATGATCGCAACGCAATCGCAGAGCAAGATGGTTGGAAGTAATTTCACTGTATCTGAGGAAAATTTGCTGATTTGTGTAAGTATTTTGACCACTGTTATTTCATTATCTTTGTAACAGGAGTGACTTTAGGGGCACAGGGTGAATGAGAACCCCACTATGGTCTGTGCTAGTCACACATAATGCGGTCAGATATTGTATATATTGTATATATATATTGTGTGTTGGCTGATGTATACTAGTAAGCTTGCTGTGATGAAAGGGGTGGGGTGTGATTGCATTCCATTGTCTATTGTGGTAATTAAGTCTGCTATGTGGATTGGAGCTTGGTAGACAGTCTGAATACCTATTATGGGATGTTAAAGTGTCTTGCTGTGAGGAAAGGGGGGGAATCACTCCAGCAAACCCCCCTCCCCTGCTAAGACTGTTTACTGAAGGAGAAGTTTGAACACACCTGACCTGTATCACCATTGTCATTGGACAATTTAACCCACCCTGTTTCCCAAGGGTGGGAGGGATGTATTTTGAAGAGAAATGTGTTACCATGTGCAGATAATAAAGATTCATTCCCTGTTTTGAACCTCAACCAGAGCTGTGTGTCTCGTTTCTGGGGGGAATGGAATATCGTGAACGGATTTAACCCCTGTCCCATTTGGGGTTCCGTTACAATTGTTGGCAAGCAGTGAGATGATCCCACAGCCTTAAAGGACGGCTACAAGGACACAGAACAATGGAGACACAGTAGGAACGGCTGAAGCTCTCTACCCTCAAGGACTTACTGGAGAGCCGGGGCAGAGCAGCCAGAAACCATAAGAAGATGGACGTGATCACAGAACTTGTCCAAATGGATGGAGCGGAAAGACCCAACATAACGGAAAGGCCCAGCGTAACAGACAGGACCCCGGAGGAAGAAAGTTTTGATCGGGCTGTTAAGCTAAGACTGGCACACTATGGTCCTAACCCTGCACCGGAGATCATAGACCGGGTTATAGCTGCTGTGGACGCAAATTGGCTACGGCAAAGACGTTCTGCAGCAGCAGAAGTCACAGCAGCACCAACTGAAAGGAGAAAGATACATTTTGCTGCTTTTAAGAACTTCATTGAAACTGAAGGGGAGATTGATGGGTACCTTGCTGATTTTGAACGGCAATGTGCCCTACACCGGGTGCCCACAGAGGAATGGGTTACCATTTTGTCTGGGAAATTGTCCGGCCGGGCCAGTGAAGCATTCAGGGCCATTCCAGACAAGGATATTATGAACTATGGACTGGTAAAAGAAGCACTTTTGGCCAGGTATGCCGTCACACCAGAGGCATACCGGAGGCGGTTCCGAGAGACGAGCAAGCAGACTGGAGACTCATATACTGAGTGGGCATGCCGCCTACACCGCACAGCATCCCACTGGGTCGATGGATGCCAAGCAGAATCCGGGGAAGAGGTGCTGCAGGTGTTCCTGCTGGAGCACTTCTTTGACAAACTGTCCCGGGAAGTCAGAGAATGGGTCCGGGACAGAAACCCTTTCTCCTTGTCTGAAGCAGCTCGCCTGGCGGACGAATACACAGACGCCCGCAAACTGGACAACTCTGTGGTCAAGACCACAGCTCGGGTGGATTATGGATCAGCGGCACCCCCGCCGGCTATTGCCTACAAACCCCAGTCGGACCATCCTACAACACCACCTCCAGCGGCCACTTATCCTCAGAAGCCTAGGTTCAACTCCCAGGACTACTCACAGTCCATCAGGTGTTTTGGGTGTAAACAGGTAGGACACAGAAAGCTAGACTGTCCATTGAATCCACCCAGGCAGTCACAGTCATGGAGACAGCCAGAAAGGGGGAACCCCCGCACACCCATGCCTGCGGCCCACTGCGTTGAGGAGGAAGAACATTGGGACGTTCTGCACGAGGCAGATCCGATACAAGCAGCTAACCAGGACAACAGGCAGCAACACAGGCAGACTGTCTGGGTCAATGGAAAGGTAGCCAATGGACTACGCGATTCTGGGGCCACGATGACCCTGCTACAGAAGAAACTCATCCCAGAGAGCCAGCACACCGGAGACACCGTAGCCGTAAGAGTAGCGGGAGGCACCGTCTTCCGGCTACCCGTTGCCCGGGTTCACCTGGATTGGGGGGTTGGTTCGGGACATGTGAATGTGGGGGTGATGAAGGATTTGCCAGCAGATGTACTACTGGGGAATGATTTGGCCCCCCTTATTTCTGCGTACGCCCCGATGTGCCCCGCTGAAGCCCACACAGTGACTACCTGTGCCCAGACCCGCGTTGCTGGAACCAACTCGCTTGCTGCTGAGACCCGGGTAAGACTACCTTCCCCGACATGTACTGTAGATCCGGCACAATATCACAGTCTCAAATGGGAATGTGACAAGTTGGCCAGTGAGAAATCAGAGATGCAACGACACTATGTCATGTATTATGAGATGTCCCGTGGCTTGAACATTGAAATGCACAAACAGGCGGAAATTGTCAAAAGATTAAATGGGATTTGCATCCAGGTGGTGCCTTATCTGTCCCAAGAGCATCAGCAACAGGTTTTGGGAGCCATTGAGAGAGCAAAGCAAGTGAATGTTCCAGAGCTGAACTCCATTATTCACCTTCACTCTCAGCTACCGACCTGGTAAGCCAGATGGCAATGCTGATGGTTTATCCCGGCCTCCTAGTTCCGGACATCCCCAAGTTGACCCGAAAAGGATCAAGCCGGGTCTGCCAGAGTGTTCCACAAGGGGGGAGCCATGTAACAGGAGTGACTTTAGGGGCACAGGGTGAATGAGAACCCCACTATGGTCTGTGCTAGTCACACATAATGCGGTCAGATATTGTATATATTGTATATATATATTGTGTGTTGGCTGATGTATACTAGTAAGCTTGCTGTGATGAAAGGGGTGGGGTGTGATTGCATTCCATTGTCTATTGTGGTAATTAAGTCTGCTATGTGGATTGGAGCTTGGTAGACAGTCTGAATACCTATTATGGGATGTTAAAGTGTCTTGCTGTGAGGAAAGGGGGGGAATCACTCCAGCAAACCCCCCTCCCCTGCTAAGACTGTTTACTGAAGGAGAAGTTTGAACACACCTGACCTGTATCACCATTGTCATTGGACAATTTAACCCACCCTGTTTCCCAAGGGTGGGAGGGATGTATTTTGAAGAGAAATGTGTTACCATGTGCAGATAATAAAGATTCATTCCCTGTTTTGAACCTCAACCAGAGCTGTGTGTCTCGTTTCTGGGGGGAATGGAATATCGTGAACGGATTTAACCCCTGTCCCATTTGGGGTTCCGTTACAATCTTCAACTGCATTTTAGTCTAGTTTAAAAGTTAGTATATATGATCAGATATTAGTATTTCACAAAAAATGTGTCTCCTGCTTTTACAAAACTACAAGTCCCAGCATGCCTGGACAGCTGCAGACACCCTGGTTGGCAAATGTGTATTTAGGCACTTTTCCTTGTTATTTAGCATAATGAATTTAACATTTTTTTGGACATAGGACGTATGCGAACGTCCTGACTTCAGTGTCCTCAAGGCCCAAGGACGTTCGAATACATATTGCCCTTTAGATGTTGCAGAACTACAACTTCCAGCATGCCTGGGAATGCTGGCACTTCTAGTATTGTAAGTTCTGCAGGCCCCCATTTTTCAGGCCTTTATGCACGGGTCTCTAAACTGTGGCACCCTAGATGCAGCAAAAGTAAAATTCTTAGCATGCACTGACAGACCGTGGCTGATGGGAGTAGTAGTTTTGCAACAGCTGGAGGTGGACTGGTCTTGAAACCCAGAGTTAGGTAACAAACCCGTAGTGTTTTGCAACCATTCTGCCTCCAGCTGTTTTTTTTCTGTTGAAAAGCCTGTGGCGTGCAAAACACAACCCAAAAACTCCACCCGGTGGAACGAAAAATTTGCACACACCTAAAGAGTGACATCACAAAAAACTGCGATGGTTGCATACGTCAGTGGTCCTCCGAAAAGGTCCCGTCTCTGACCCCCCGGGGTGTTAGGCTCCTGACAGGGAAAAGAGTTACTGTGGTCCATACAGCCGAAGCCATATGGACCCATCTCGGTCCAAGCAGCGCAATCAACACGCGAACAACACGCGACCATTTCCTGGACCCTTGCCAGTTTCCAACTTTATGATCGCAACGCAATCGCAGAGCAAGATGGTTGGAAGTAATTTCACTGTATCTGAGGAAAATTTGCTGATTTGTGTAAGTATTTTGACCACTGTTATTTCATTATCTTCAACTGCATTTTAGTCTAGTTTAAAAGTTAGTATATATGATCAGATATTAGTATTTCACAAAAAATGTGTCTCCTGCTTTTACAAAACTACAAGTCCCAGCATGCCTGGACAGCTGCAGACACCCTGGTTGGCAAATGTGTATTTAGGCACTTTTCCTTGTTATTTAGCATAATGAATTTAACATTTTTTTGGACATAGGACGTATGCGAACGTCCTGACTTCAGTGTCCTCAAGGCCCAAGGACGTTCGAATACATATTGCCCTTTAGATGTTGCAGAACTACAACTTCCAGCATGCCTGGGAATGCTGGCACTTCTAGTATTGTAAGTTCTGCAGGCCCCCATTTTTCAGGCCTTTATGCACGGGTCTCTAAACTGTGGCACCCTAGATGCAGCAAAAGTAAAATTCTTAACATGCACTGACAGACCGTGGCTGATGGGAGTAGTAGTTTTGCAACAGCTGGAGGTGGACTGGTCTTGAAACCCAGAGTTAGGTAACAAACCCGTAGTGTTTTGCAACCATTCTGCCTCCAGCTGGTTTTTTTCTGTTGAAAAGCCTGTAGCGTGCAAAACACAACCCAAAAACTCCACCCGGATGCAGTGAAAAATGTGCACACACCTAAAGAGTGACATCACAAAAAACTGCGACGGGTACATACGTCAGTGGTCCTCCGAAAAGGTCCCGTCTCTGACCCCCCGGGGCGTTAGGCTCCTGACAGGGAAAAGAGTTAGCAACGCATATCTCCCCTATACGTGTATCCTGTGTTGTTAATAATATATTCATAATTATGCAAATGATAATGGCTGCTATATTTATGCAAAAAAGGTGGCGACCGAAATGGCAGGATATAAAATCTGTCATGTTACCCCTGTCATTGATTAATAAGGCGAGAATGCTTCCAATTGTTGAATAGCATACATTTACGTCATATATCCATAAGGCTGTCAACAGAAGTATTACAATATACTTTGTTCTTCATCTTGCAGAAGTTCCTGGAAACAGGATACGACCTGCTCCGCAGGCAGGCAGAGAAAAGGGCTGTGGTCAGCGCCCTAATCGCTGACTTTGGCGGCCAACACGACCACAAGGCGATTGTGAAGAAGTGGTCTGACCTGAAGAGGTGCCAAATGGATCAGGTCAGACGTCTTCGGGCTAGATATCATCCAGGTAAGTTATTGTTGACAGTTATGTTTTTTTTTTCAAAAGTGTATTTTGTGCGTGAACTCGAAAGAGAGAGGAGCCGGCCTGCAGGAGTTGGGAGGCCTCCCCCAGAGGCAATCTGCCACCTTTCTCCATGCCCCGGTTGGCAATGGCGGGTGTGAGGGGGTCCTCCCAACCCAACCTCGCATAGCACACCCACCGGGGGCGGGGCTGAGACCACCAAACTCAATTCACATGTAGCCGAGAGCGGGATCCGAACCCCTAGCTGCAGAGGTGAATCACTTGTCAGCGCAGTGGCAATCGCGTGGAGCCACCGCAGCTCCTTTGGTGACAGTTATGTAAGGTCATATGTAATTCATGTAAGGTCAGATGTTGTTAACCAAGATGCCATGTTGTGCTAACATATATCACCACCAGCCAAGGTATTCATAGTACTGTTGAAAAAAGACATGGGACAGCAGACAGGAACACAGAAGTTATGTGGGAACATACTTTTCCCATTGCTTTGCATGGGACTTTAAAGAAAAACCCCGACCATGGCAAATGGGGGTGGGTAAGGTTTAAACCACCTATCCTATGTTTGTGGCTGACATATAAGTAACCTGTGTGCCAAGTTTCATATAAATATCTTTAGCCGTTTGTACGTGATGCTGGAACATACATACATACATGCACACACACGTTGAGTTTTATATATATAGATTACCACTAAATTCCTGTGTTAGGCGTGGGGTTGTTATAGTAATCCCGTGTGCTCCATCAGGCCCTTTTTTTAACATGAGATCGTCTGAACAAAACAAAGGAGACAAAAACAGCTCATTTTAACATGGTGGCATCCCAGCTCACGCTCAGTCCCCTGTAGTGCCCACAAGACCCTTTAATATAACATTGTCCCATTGGTTAACTGTCTATATAAATCAATTTGTATTCATATACAATACAGCAGAGTACACAGAATTTGCATACGTCATTAGAAAACATTTTTATAATATATGAACATTGTGTTATTATAGGTGCTCCAATACCAGCTGTGCGCGCCAAGCGCAGAAGGCGCCAGGCCGATGAGGAGGAGGAGGAGGATGCGGCAGAGGAGGATGCGGCAGAGGAGGAGATGGATGAGGAGGAGCAGCCAGGGCCCTCCCACTCCCCAACCCCAGCTCCTGTTGAGGAGCAAGCTGAGGAGCTTCCCCCCCCCCACCACCCCAACTTCTCAAGCAGAAGAGCAGGAGGAAGACAGCGGTCCTGTGAGCCTCGTTCAGGAAGGTAAATATGTGCACAATGATTAATAACATTTCAACAATAAAATGTAGATATAAAAATGGACAACATATAAAGCGCACCTGTCAGATTGTAGAACCATAATATGGTATTGATGCTAGAAGTATACAGGTAGTGCATAATTATTAGGCAAGTTGTATTTTTGAGGATTCATTTTATTATTGAACAACAACCATGTTCTCAATGAACCCCAAAAACTCATTAATATCAAAGCTGAATTTTTTTGGAAGTAGTTTTTAGTTTGTTTTTAGTGTTAGTTATTTTCGGGGGATATCTGTGTGTGCAGGTGACTACTATTACTGTGCAGAATTATTAGGCAACTTAACCAAAAAATAAATAGATACCCATTTCAATGATTTATTTTTAACAGTGAAACCAATATAACATCTCAACATTCACAAATACACATTTCTGACATTTAAAAACAAAACAAAAACAAATCAGTGACCAATATAGCCACCTTTCTTTGCAAGGGCACTCAAAAGCCTGACATCCATGGATTCTGTCAGTGTTTTGATCTGTTCACCATCAACATTGCGTGCAGCAGCAACCACAGCCTCCCAGACACTGTTCAGAGAGGTGTACTGTTTTCCCTCCTTGTAAATCCCACATTTGATGATGGACCACAGGTTCTCAATGGGGTTCAGATCAGGTGAACAAGGAGGCCATGTCATTACTTTTTTTTATTTAATACCCTTTCTTGCCAGCCACGCTGTGGAGTACTTTGACACGTGTGATGGAGCATTGTCCTGCATGAAAATCATGTTTTTCTTGAAGGATGGTGACTTCTTCCTGTACCACTGCTTGAAGAAGGTCTCTTCCATAATCTGGCAGTAGGACTGGGAGTTGAGCTTGACTCCATCCTCAATCCGAAAAGGCCCCACAAGCTCATCTTTGATGATACCAGCCCAAACCAGTACTCCACCACCACCTTGCTGGCGTCTGAGTCGGACTGGAGCTCCCTGCCCTTTACCAATCCAGCCACGGGCTCTTCCATCTGGCCCATCAAGACTCACTCTCATTTCAGCAGTCCATAAAACCTTAGAAAAATCTTTCTTGAGATATTTATTGGCACAGTCTTGACGTTGCAGCTTGTGTGTCTTGTTCAGTGGTCGTCGTCTTTCAGCCTTTCTTACCTTGGCCATGTCTCTGGGTATTGCACACCTTGTGCTTTTGGGCACCCCAGTGATGTTGCAGCTCTGAAATATGGCCAATCTGGTGGCAAGTGGCATCTTGGCAGCTGCACGCTTAACTTTTCTCAGTTCATGGGCAGTTATTTTGCACCTTTGTTTTTCCACACGCTTCTTTTGTTTGATGATCACGCTTCAGAAGCTTTGCAATTTTAAGAGTGCTGCATCCCTCTGCTAGATATCTCTCTATTTTGGACTTTTCAGAGTCTGTCAAATCCTTCTTTTGGCCCATTTTGCCAAAGAAAAGGAAATTGACTAATAATTATGCACACCTGATATAGAGTGTTGATGTCATTAGACCACACACCTTCTCATTACAGAGATGTACATTACCTAATATGCCTAATATGTAGTAGGCTTTCGAGCCTATACAGCTTGGAGTAAGACAACATGCATAAAGAGGATGATGTGGTCCAAATACTCATTTGCCTAATAATTCTGCACTCCCGGGATGTGTTAGACACATAACAAGTGTATACACATGATAATGATTGATTAATAAGCAAAAAAAAAAATTTATTTATTTGGTAACGTTCTTTGAAATCCAAATGTTTTTTTATTATATCCTAACAGCATCAAGAGATCTGAGAAGGCAGAACCGACTCATCCAAAACACCCACCAGAGGATCCTGCAAAACCAGCGGAAGATGAGCTACCTAACCCAACAAAATGCTCTGCTAGAGCAGCAGCTATCGGATCATATTGCTGAACTGGACCGCATTCAGAAACGCATTGATAGTTATATTTGAATTTATTTTTGTATTAAAAAATCTTATTTTTTGGAAATGTTTCATTTCTTTTTGAGATAGAGTTGTAGGTTTTTCAACACATCTAACTTCACATCAAACAAATCAACATCAACACATTTAACTTCATAATAAGCAAAAACATTTTATACTATTATTTTATTTAACAGTAACCTAGGACAAACTAAAGCACACGACACAGACACGACGAACACAAAATAAACTGTTGAAAAATGAACATAACAAAAGCAACAATATATATATATATACAAAGAGAGAGAGAGGGAGAGCAAGAAAGAGAGAGAATGCAGATGAGCTCTTGCAGACAGCCCAATGGTTGCAGTATAAATGCCGCAAAACAGGGTTTAACATAAGGTTCATTGTTATAGTTACACTTGCTGTTTAGATCCGGTCTGGTAGCTTGTAGCGGAGGCTGTTGGTGGATCCGCTGTGCCAGAGAGGTCATGAAGCTTTACTCAGCATGGAGGCAGCAGCAGGAGTATTAAAATATAATATAACTAGACAATGCATTTCCTGAGGAAAATGCGAGTGGGAATGCTGAATAGCTTAATTGGTGAGCCCCTTGCCAAAGACATTCACCATAACCACTACACTATCTTTAGGACACACAGCTTCTTTCTCTATCTGCAAAGTATAGAGTATGCTGACTTCCTGGTCGCCCCTCCCCCCTCAATAGGTTTCCCCTCCCCCTCAGGTCAGTGAGGAGGAATATTGCACTGAGGTCAGGAAAGTTATTTATGGAAAGAAATAACATTACAAACGCTTTTAATTCACAGATCTAATACATGATTTAAGCCTCCAAACAAAGCTTAATAAATCCTCAAACGTACATGCAATTGATACAACGACTACACCGTTTGAAATACACGGCCCTTGTAAACGCATCGATATGAAATTTATGTAGATAAACTTAAAAATGTGGCCATGTCTGCGATTTAGAAAAGAGCGTCTTTGTGAGTTCTGCAGCAACATTTTTTAGATAATTTAACATGAGAGTCTATGAGACATAATTTCTGGCTGTTGCTCCAATAACTAAAACTAAAATACGTATCGCAGAATTGATCACATTGCCATAAACCAGACAAGCATAGCTACGTTTTGATATAAAAATTGTGTATGAAAAGTAGATCTTGTGGGCGTGAGACCAATTTGTTTCCCCTTTTTGTAAAGATATTTTTAATTACAAAGATCTCCAATGTTAAGGTCACATGACAGACTCTAAATCCCCTCCATAGGATTACATTATAACCGATTGCATTTTTGTGAAAAATTCGCAAAACGTAAATTGCGTTTTCACCAAAAAATTGTAAACGATAACGATCTGAAAAGTCATAGCCGGATAGCTAAATATTTTGTGACCGCTTTAAAGTTTTTTCAGAGTCTGTAAGTGAAAGTATGAAGTAGCTGAAACTTTTGGCAGGGCATGTGAATTCAAAGGGGAAAAGGATGTTCTCATTGACTTCAATGTTAAAAAAAAGGGTCTAAAAGCTTAAAATTTATAAAAGTGTAAAAAGTAGAAAAAAACTTGAAGAAGTCCCATCATTAGCTGAACGAGACGAACATTTTTACAGTTGAATGGTCTCAATAGCTGAAAGTATGCCGAAGTTACGCAGAACCAAAAAACGTAAGGAATAATAAGATTACTAAATTTACGTATATCAATACTGGAAATGTTTATTAAAGCATTCACACTAATTAAGATTAATACATTTACGGGTATCCATACTGGGAATGCTTATTAAAGCATTCCCACTAAGTATCACACAGGCATGATTTACAAGCAGTAGTGGTAATAGAAATAGATAGCATAAAAACACTTGGGGAATACTTTACAGCATCAGTAGTGGTCATAGTAGTCAATAGTGTACCAAAAAATTGGGACACAGGTGTCTTGACTGAGCTGTAATAGTAGTAGTAGACATTGACAATACAGTGTCAAATCACTCGGGCAAGAGGTGCCATGATGAACAGCAGTCTTAATAAGAGTATATAGGGTGTGAAATAACTGCTGACATAGGTGTCTTGACTGGGCAGCAGAAGCAGCAGTAGTAGTATTAGCAGTAGTAGTTGATACAGAGTCATATCACATGGGCAGGAGGTGCCATGATGAACAGCAGTAGGAATAGGAGTATATAGAGTGTGAAATAACTGCTGACAAAGGTGTATTGACTGGGCGGCAGCAGCAGCAGAAGCAGCAGTAGTAGTATTAACAGTAGTAGTTGATACAGAGTCATATCACATGGGCAGGAGGTGCCATGATGAACAGCAGTAGGAATAGGAGTATATAGAGTGTCAAATAACTGCTGACATAGGTGTATTGACTGGGCGGCAGCAGCAGCAGAAGCAGCAGTAGTAGTATTAACAGTAGTAGTTGACACAGAGTCATATCACTTGGGCAGGAGGTGCCATGATGAACAGCAGTATTAATAAGAGTATATAGGGTGTGAAATAACTGCTGACATAGGTGTCTTGACTGGGCAGCAGAAGCAGCAGTAGTAGTATTACCAGTAGTAGTTGATACAGAGTCATATCACATGGGCAGGAGGTGCCATGATGAACAGCAGTAGGAATAGGAGTATATAGAGTGTGAAATAACTGCTGACATAGGTGTATTGACTGGGCGGCAGCAGCAGCAGAAGCAGCAGTAGTAGTATTACCAGTAGTAGTTGATACAGAGTCATATCACATGGGCAGGAGGTGCCATGATGAACAGCAGTAGGAATAGAAGTATATAGAGTGTGAAATAACTGCTGACATAGGTGTCTTGACTGGGCAGCAGCAGTAGTAGTATTAGCAGTAGTAGTTGATACAGAGTCATATCACATGGGCAGGAGGTGCCATGATGAACAGCAGTAGGAATAGGAGTATATAGAGTGTCAAATAACTGCTGACATAGGTGTATTGACTGGGCGGCAGCAGCAGCAGAAGCAGCAGTAGTAGTATTAACAGTAGTAGTTGACACAGAGTCATATCACTTGGGCAGGAGGTGCCATGATGAACAGCAGTAGGAATAGGAGTATATAGAGTGTCAAATAACTGCTGACATAGGTGTATTGACTGGGCGGCAGCAGCAGCAGAAGCAGCAGTAGTAGTATTAACAGTAGTAGTTGACACAGAGTCATATCACTTGGGCAGGAGGTGCCATGATGAACAGCAGTATTAATAAGAGTATATAGGGTGTGAAATAACTGCTGACATAGGTGTCTTGACTGGGCAGCAGAAGCAGCAGTAGTAGTATTACCAGTAGTAGTTGATACAGAGTCATATCACATGGGCAGGAGGTGCCATGATGAACAGCAGTAGGAATAGGAGTATATAGAGTGTGAAATAACTGCTGACATAGGTGTATTGACTGGGCGGCAGCAGCAGCAGAAGCAGCAGTAGTAGTATTACCAGTAGTAGTTGATACAGAGTCATATCACATGGGCAGGAGGTGCCATGATGAACAGCAGTAGGAATAGAAGTATATAGAGTGTCAAATAACTGCTGACATAGGTGTATTGACTGGGCGGCAGCAGCAGCAGAAGCAGCAGTAGTAGTATTAACAGTAGTAGTTGACACAGAGTCATATCACTTGGGCAGGAGGTGCCATGATGAACAGCAGTGTTAATAAGAGTATATAGGGTGTGAAATAACTGCTGACATAGGTGTCTTGACTGGGCAGCAGAAACAGCAGTAGTAGTATTACCAGTAGTAGTTGATACAGAGTCATATCACATGGGCAGGAGGTGCCATGATGAACAGCAGTAGGAATAGGAGTATATAGAGTGTGAAATAACTGCTGACATAGGTGTATTGACTGGGCGGCAGCAGCAGCAGAAGCAGCAGTAGTAGTATTACCAGTAGTAGTTGATACAGAGTCATATCACATGGGCAGGAGGTGCCATGATGAACAGCAGTAGGAATAGAAGTATATAGAGTGTGAAATAACTGCTGACATAGGTGTCTTGACTGGGCAGCAGCAGCAGAAGCAGCAGTAGTAGTATTAGCAGTAGTAGTTGATACAGAGTCATATCACATGGGCAGGAGGTGCCATGATGAACAGCAGTAGGAATAGGAGTATATAGAGTGTCAAATAACTGCTGACATAGGTGTATTGACTGGGCGGCAGCAGCAGCAGAAGCAGCAGTAGTAGTATTAACAGTAGTAGTTGACACAGAGTCATATCACTTGGGCAGGAGGTGCCATGATGAACAGCAGTATTAATAAGAGTATATAGGGTGTGAAATAACTGCTGACATAGGTGTCTTGACTGGGCAGCAGAAGCAGCAGTAGTAGTATTACCAGTAGTAGTTGATACAGAGTCATATCACATGGGCAGGAGGTGCCATGATGAACAGCAGTAGGAATAGGAGTATATAGAGTGTGAAATAACTGCTGACATAGGTGTATTGACTGGGCGGCAGCAGCAGCAGAAGCAGCAGTAGTAGTATTAACAGTAGTAGTTGATACAGAGTCATATCACATGGGCAGGAGGTGCCATGATGAACAGCAGTAGGAATAGGAGTATATAGAGTGTCAAATAACTGCTGACATAGGTGTATTGACTGGGCGGCAGCAGCAGCAGAAGCAGCAGTAGTAGTATTAACAGTAGTAGTTGACACAGAGTCATATCACTTGGGCAGGAGGTGCCATGATGAACAGCAGTGTTAATAAGAGTATATAGGGTGTGAAATAACTGCTGACATAGGTGTCTTGACTGGGCAGCAGAAACAGCAGTAGTAGTATTACCAGTAGTAGTTGATACAGAGTCATATCACATGGGCAGGAGGTGCCATGATGAACAGCAGTAGGAATAGGAGTATATAGAGTGTGAAATAACTGCTGACATAGGTGTATTGACTGGGCGGCAGCAGCAGCAGAAGCAGCAGTAGTAGTATTACCAGTAGTAGTTGATACAGAGTCATATCACATGGGCAGGAGGTGCCATGATGAACAGCAGTAGGAATAGAAGTATATAGAGTGTGAAATAACTGCTGACATAGGTGTCTTGACTGGGCAGCAGCAGCAGAAGCAGCAGTAGTAGTATTAGCAGTAGTAGTTGATACAGAGTCATATCACATGGGCAGGAGGTGCCATGATGAACAGCAGTAGGAATAGGAGTATATAGAGTGTCAAATAACTGCTGACATAGGTGTATTGACTGATCCAGAGGAGTCATGGGAGAAAATCATGTGGTCAGATGAGACCATAATATAACTTTTTGATCATAATTTCACTAACCGTGTTCGGAGGAAGAATAATGATGAGTACCATGCCAAGAACGCCATCCCTAATGTGAAGCATGGGGGTGGTAGCATCATGCTTTGGTGGTGTTTTTCTGCACATGGGACAGGGTGACTGCACTGTATTAAGGAGAGGATGACCGTGGCCATGTATTGCGAGATTTTGGGCAACAACCTCCTTCCCTGAGTTAGAGCTTTGAAGATGGGTCGAGGCTGGGTCTTCCAACATGACAATGACCCAAAGCACACAGCCAGGATAACCAAGGATTGGCTCTGTAAGGAGCATATCAAGGTTCTGGCGTGGCCTAGCCAGTCTCCAGACCTAAACCCAATAGAGAATCTTTGGAGGGAGCTCAAACTCCGTGTTTCTCAGCGAGAGCCCAGAAACATGACTGATGTAGAGAAGATCTGTGTGGAGGGGTGGGCCAAAATCCCTCCTCCAGTGTGTGCAAAGCTGGTGTAAAACTACAAGAAAGGTTTGACCGCTGTAATTGCAAAGAAAGCCTACTGTACCAAATATTAACATTGATTTTCTCTGATGTTAAAATAGTTATATTCAGCACTGTAAATACATCAGGTCCGGGGCTTCATCAGGGAATGCATGACAAGGGACCCTTCAGCGCCCTGAACCGACGACGGGTGCCAGAAAGTCACCGCCGATCCAGGACTCATTCATCTTTATGAATGTGAGTCTGTCCACGGAGTCTGTGGACAGACGGGTCCTCTTGTCCGTGACCACCCCACCTGCCGCGCTGAATGTCCGCTCAGATAGTACGCTGGAGGGGGGGCAAGACAATAACTCCAGCGCATACTGAGCGAGCTCGCGGCAGGTGTCCAATCTGGCAACCCAGTACTCCATGGGGTCGTCGGTGCTCATACTGTCAGAAGCACCGACGGACGCCATGTAGTCTGCCACCATGTGGGCCAGCCGCTGGTGGTGACTGCTGCTGCTGCTGGTGCTGGTACTGGGTCGCTCGGTTTGGAAGAACATCCTCATCTCATCCATTAGGTCCCCTGCTCGGCTGCTGCTGGGTGCAGCCACCTGCTGGGTGAGATGAGGGGGGACAACTGGAGGCCGGGGAGTTGCCTGCTCCAACCGGCTGACAATGCCTGCCTGCAGTTCCTCCATCCGGTGCTGCCTCCGGCTGGCTGGGATGAACTGCTCCAGTTTCCCCTTGCACCTGGGATCCAAAAGGGTGGCCATCCAGAAATCATCCCTCGCCTTGATGGTCTTAACCCGGGGGTCCCTCCTGAGGCATCTCAGCATGTGGGCAGCCATGGGGAAGAGCACAGCCCGCTGTGACTCCACACTGCTGGCCAGGTGAATGAGGTCCGACTCTTCATCCCTGAGGCGCTGCTGGTCACGCTCAGAGATGCCCAACCCCCGGACTATCGGTGCCCCCAACACCGGCTCTCCCTCCTGACCAGGCCCTGACTCCGGGACGACACCAGCAACCACCTCCTCCTCATCATCATCATCCTCCTCCTCCTCCTCGTCCTGGCCCTGGTCTCGGTGGAGCATTGCTGACTCCTCCTGCTCCACCAAGGCACTCTCCCCAGCTTCGAGCAGGCGATCTAGTGTCCTCTCCAGCATGAACACTATTGGCAGCACGCTATTGAGGCCGATGTGCTCACTGCTGACCATCTTGGTCGCCTGCTCGAAGGAGGACAACACTTGGCAGACCTGGTTTATCTGCCCCCACTCCGCACAGGCGATGAAAGGGAGTTGTGGTGAAGCCCTCTCAGTGCCTAGTTCCATCAGGTACTCCCTCACCGCCCTTTGCTGCTCCCACAACCTCTTCAGCATGTGGAGGGTGGAGTTCCACCGCGTCACACTGTCCACAATCAGCCTGTGAAGGGGCAGACTGTACTTCCGCTGCAACTTGGACAGGGACGCGGTAGCGGTTGGGGAGCGCCTGAAGTGGCTGGCAATCCTACGCGCCTTTGCCACAATGTCACTCAACCCTGGATAAGTGCGCAGGAACTTCTGCACCACCAGGTTGAGGACATGTGCCAGACAGGGCACGTGGGTCAGACTGCCAGCACTAAGGGCGGCGAGTAGGTTGCTGCCGTTATCGCAGACAACCATACCTGCCTGGAGCCTTCGGGGTGTCAGCCACTTCTGGACCTGAGCCTGAAGTGCTTTCAGCACTTCTTCTCCAGTGTGTCTCCGGTCCCCTAAACTAACAAGCTGGAGCACGGCCTGACAGCGCACGTGCCCCACACTTGAGTAGCTACGGGGGCGCTTGCTGGGAGGCTCAGCAGCTGCGGAGACAGTGGCTTGAGGGAGACCAGCAGTTCTCCCCTGGACACCCCTCACCGACGCCTCGGAGGGAAACCCAATGGGCCGTGAAGCTGATGTAGCGCCCCTGCCCATGCCTGCTGGTCCAGCCATCCATTGTCAGATGAACCCTGTCGCTGACAGCGTGATCCAGCGACAGGGTTACATTCTGCACAATGTGCTGGTGTAGGGCAGGGACACCAGTCCTGGCAAAGAAATGGCGGCTGGGGACACGCCATTGGGGTTGGGCCTGCTCCAACATCTGCCTGAAGGGGTTGCTGTCAACTATGTTGAAGGGCAGCAGATGTTGGGCAATAACCCTTGCCAGGAGCCCATTGAGGGAACGCACACGTCGGTCTCCAGGGGGGAAGGGAGTGGTGCGGTCAAAGGCGTCTGAAATCGACGCCTGGCGCCGGACGGCAGTGCGGGACACAGACGTGGAGGGTGCTGTGGAAGTAGAGGTCTGGCTGCCGGTACCAGTACCTCTACTAGAGGGAGCGGGGGGGCATGACCTGCTGGAAAGAGATGAAGATGTGGCAGGGGCTGCTGTACCCTGCTCACTTGTGGTGGTGGCGCTGCTACCACCACCACGCTTCATCTCGTCAAACACCGCCCAGTGGTTTATCCTCAGGTGCTGGTTCAGGGCTGTGGTACCCACCCGAGCCAAACACTTCCCTCTCTTCACCCTCACTTTACAAATCCGGCAGATGGCCACGGTAGGGTTGTCTGCCACCAGGGTAAAGTAATTCCAGACAGGTGACTTCAGCACCGCCCTCCTGTCAGATGGGGTGACGCTTACTTGCACCTGCTGGGACTCGGTGCGCACAGGTGGAGCTGCCTGCTGCTGCTGCTGCTGCTCCTCCTCCTGACACCTCCTGCTGCCATCACCAGTGGAGACCCTGACGATGGTCTCCCTGGTGGTGACCTGGCGCACCGTTTCACCAGGGTGCCTACCTTCCCCGTCGTCACTGACGTAGTGAGCCGACGCGTCAGATGGCAACCATGATGGGTCACCCTCTTCGCCCCCAGAGATGTCAGACCAAGGGCTGAAATGTGTTGGTCTGAGGGAACCAACTGACATGGAGCCTCTAGCCTGGCTCCGCTGTCCCCTCACCCACGCCTGGGTCTGACTAGGTGCTGCTGTTTCCTGCACCAAAACAGCAGCACCAGTTTGAAGGGATGTCTCTGGGATACTGCCAGCAGGTATCCCATCCTCCTCATCCATCCCTTCAAAAAGGTCCTGACCATCAGGACAGAGCTGAAGGTCTGCCTGATGCATGGCCTCCCCCAAGATATCCCTCTCACTGTCGCTGTCGAACAGTAAGATGCTGGACTCTTGGGGGCTGGGGGGGGGGGGGTACTACAGGCACCGGTGTAATGGTGGTACTACTGTGAGTCGGGACCGACGACTCAGTGGCACTGCTGTGCCCCATGTAGTCCACCACTACTTCAGCCTGAGATGGCAATATCGGGCGGCTGCCCGATGGGAAGAACTCCCGGATCAGGCGTACTCCCCTTGCACCCGATCCTCTAACACTAGTAGGGGCACGAGAGGTACCCCGTGCTGGCAGCGATCCAGCACTGGGAGTAACTCCCCTACCCCTGCTGCCACGGCCACGGATGCCGCTCATTATTGCTGATATGTGTGTGGGGGGGGTAAACTTTATTGGGGGGGGGAAATGTGAACAAAATGTGTTTTTGTGTTTTTTTTACAAGACAGGCACGCAGACAAAGACGTACACAGACAGCTACTAAACTATAAGAAAAGTAGTACACCAAAGACAAGGACTACAAAATTAAAGAAAAAAAAAAAGCACTAAACAAACACTAAGCTAAGCTAGATGAAATAAATGTACACTAACAGTGTGTACACTTACTACACAAAATTTAACTAAACTGAACACAAAACTTAGCTTTTAGAAAAGCTCTTTAGGAAAAACTAAACAAAATGTGCACTGAAATGCCTAGCAAATATCACTGAACAGCGAACCTGCAAGATCTAACAGTAACACAAGATGAACAAAACTTAGCTTTTAGAAAAGCTCTTTTAGAAAGCTCAGCAAAATGTGCACTGAAATCTCTAGCAAATATCACTGAACAGCGAAGATGCAGGATCAAACAGTAACACAAAGGAACAAAACAGCACAAAACAGCACAAAACGTAGCTTTGAAAAAAGCTCTTGGGTCTATTGCTTTGAAAAAAGCAGTTGATATACTGGAAAAGATCCACTGGAATCACTAAATAGCAATGCTGGTGATGATATAAATCAATCAGGAACAAAGACACAGGAACACAGAAACAGCCTCCACACTCTCTAGCCAGCTTCTGAATCTGCAATGAAATGGTGCTGGGAGTGAGCTTATATAATGTCCATGCAGGCAGGTTCCTATTGGTTGCTAACCTCTGACGAGTGTGGAAGGAGAACTCTGATTGGTTCTGATGCAAAAGGGCGGAGCAAATAATCGCGCAATATTCCTATTGCCGAATATTCGCATTGCGAATATTCGGCAATATAAAATGATCGCTTCAGCTACTCGGCCCAAGGTCTCTAATCATACCAGCAATGCTTTTAGACGTCTATGGAGATCACTAGGATGTGATCTGTTTTAAAAATGAAACTGTAAAAATCGCTCTGATGCGGAAGATCGGGGCGAGGAAAATAATCGCGCGATATTGCGTTTGCCGAATAATCGCATTACGATTTTTCTGGAAAATTCAATGAACGCTTCAGCTACTCGGCCCAGGGTCTCTAATGATACCAGCAATGCTTTTAGACGTCGATGGAGATATCTAGGATGTGATCTGTTTTAAAAAAAAAATTGTAAAAAATCGAATATTCGGAATTGCGAATATTCACCGCGAATTTCGAAATATAGCGCGATTTCTCGAATATGCTATATTCGAGTCGAATATTCGCAATGCGAATATTCGTGAGCAACACTAGCCATGAAGTGGCCAGTCTCTTGATGAGGAATGAACGAACATCCCCAATGCCCTGTACACACGATCGGTTCATCCGATGAAAACGGTCTGATGGATTTTTTCATCAGATATCCGATGAAGCTGACTTTCATCAGTCTTGCCTACACACCATTAGTTAAAAAAACGATCGTGTCAGACTGCGGTGACGTAAAACACAATGACGTGCTGAGAAAAATTAAGTCCAATGCTTCCAAGCATGCGTCGACTTGATTCTGAGCATGCATGGATTTTTAACCGATGGACATGGCCACAGACGATCATTTTTTTTTATCGATTAGTTAACCATCAGATAATTTTATGGATGGATAAAAAACCGATGGGGCCCACACATGATCGGTTAGTCTGATGAAAACGGTCCATCAGACCGTTTTCATCAGACAAACCGATCGTGTGTACGCGGCATAAAAGAGCAAACATATCTGCCGTGTCCACGGGAAGGTTGACTTCCATCAATGTCTGTATGTGCAATTACGCTCACATGAGCGCATTACGGCAAAACCGACACTGGGGGACATCTGACAATATACATTGATACAAATTTCCATAACAGAGGTCAATAGAGCACCTTTCAGATGTGGTGGAAATCTGCAGCAACGGGCAATATGGACCAAAATCTATGAGTAATGTTTGTTGAATCTATCTATTAAAGGCAAAAGGGGGTCCAACTAGCAAGGTGTATCTAATAAAGTGGCTGGTGAGTGTGTGTGTGTGTATATGTATATGTGTGTATATATATATATATATATATATATATATATATCGTATATACTCGAGTATAAGCCACGTTTTTCAGCCCTTTTTTTAAGTACCCCCTTGGTTATACTCGAGTCATGTTAAAACAAACTTGCTTTTGTGTGTTCCGGCAGTCACTCAGGGGTCTCTGTATCGCGGCACGCACCTATGTATCACCCCCCCTGTGTTTCCCGCTGTTTATTTTTCCTTCCTCCACGCTAGCAGTGTCTTTCTCCACTGTGCTGACTAAGCCACCGCCGCCGCAACTCCCGCCCATGCCGTGCACTAGGATTGGCTGCTGGGACTGCAATGTCCGAGCAGCCAGTGACACTGTGCACTAGGATTGGCTGCTGGGACTGCCATGTCCCAGCAGCCAGTGATCAATGTGGCTCCTCCCGGCTACCCGCCTGCATGTTTCTTAGATACTCCTGCAGTAAGGCAAGGAGGAATAAACAGTATATAGTACCGCACATGAAGAATAATGGGGACTTTGATGGGACACTGTGATTGGACACTGATGGGGACACACTGATAAACACTGATGGGGACATCAACTTATCAGAGTGTCCCCATCAGTCTTTTATCAGAGTGTCCCCATCAGTCTTTTATCAGAGTGTCCCATCAATGTCCAATCAGAGTGTCCCCATCAGTCTTTTATTAGTGTAAACACTGATGGGGACACACTGATAAAAGACTGATGGGGACACTCTGATAAAAGACTGACGGGGACACTCTGATAAAAGACTGACAGGGACACTCTGATAAAAGACTGACGGGGACACTCTGATAAAAGACTGACGGGGACACTCTCATAAAAGACTGACGGGGACACTCTCTTATATCTTATATTTATTAACAATTATCAGTAGGAAAACTCATTAGAGTAAAACTATAAGCAATACTTTTTATTTTTTATTTTGGATAGAGTAAGGGAGGGTTATAAGCTCTGTCAACAGGGACGGAGGGTGTGTGGATGGGTGTGCCAGACTTTGTAACTGGCAGCCTAGTGGCCAATGACAGGAGATGCCTCCCTTGGTTGCCAATGCCTGCCCTTTACCTTTAAGCAGCCATATCATAAACTACCAGGTGCTCAGCTACAAAGCTCATAACATTAACTGCACTAGGTGGATGTCTCAGGTTACATGGAAGTGTTAAACTTCTCAATAAACAATGCAGAAATTCACCCCACCAATCTAATATTACACACTGACGACCATTCATAGGCTTTCATAATCTGCACTAAAGGCATAAAGAGTATGAAGACTCTCAAATTTCCACTATATCAGTTTAGGTTTAAACTTGCAAAGTTCTTTTATTAAATATCTATAATTGTTTTCTAAGTTAGTGCCTTTGGCGGAAAATTTTCATGAATGTCCTTTGAGCTCTTGCACACAATTGTTTAATCCTCCTTCTTGGGCTAAAACAAGAAAATTAAACCAACAACAACCAGCACAGGATAGGGAAATAACCCAGCTTGTAAACACAGTACATGCACTCAACACAACATTACAACATTATACCCATAACATTCACATATGACAAGTGTATACTGACCCACATCAAAGAATTATGGAATTAAAAGTGAAAACACAAATAAAGGCAGACACTAAAATTACGCTTTTGGTACAAAGGATTGCAAAGTTCTTTTCAACAAAATAAAGTTGTTTTCTTTTTCAGTGTTACTTATTTCTATTGTGACAAAATGCAAAAATAATATAAAAAATCTAAATACAAAAAAAAAAGTTTAAAATAATGATGATTAAAAAAATAGATATGAAAAACATCAACAGAAAAGTAATAACTAAGGGAAGAAAGAATTTATTAGGATTGGTTAGGGTTAGCAAAGGGCTAAATCACGTGACCAGAACAGATCAAACATAGATAAATACACAGATATTTTTTATATAGGGTATGCAGGATAGGTAGGAGTGGGGAGGGAAAGCTCACAAGGAAAGTTGCTGGGCCTGCATCCCTTTAGACATGTTCCTATTGGGAGTATCTCAACAAAAATGAAATTTTTGTTGCAGGGGATTCCTGAAATTGGACTTTAGGGCAGACTTCTGGGAAAATCAGTGTTTCTGGGGGGGGGGGGGGTAGCCATATTGCATTTTCAGAAAATTACAGAGCTGCAGATTGAAATCAAAAAGTCATTTTTAAAAACTTTCAATTACATTATGACTTATATCGCAATTGTATACACTATATTATTTTTTCTTTATTTGCTTTTTTTTCCCCCACGAAAGTGGAGTTACCCTAAACACTTCCCCATGAAGGCAATGTTTTAATTTTTTACACTGCTTAAAATCTTAAAAAACCTCCGCCTCATAAAAAGAAACACTACATACTGTATTTTCTGAAAGCAGAGACCCTGTAGAATAACATGGTAGCAGTTGGATTTTTTTATATTGTACGATATTTGTGCAATTGCTCATTCATTCTAAGAAAAAAATACACTGAAATAATTTTTAGTGCACACAAAAAAAAAAAAAACATTTGTCTGCAAAATATAAAAGTAAGGGTTGTGTCAAAGAAATAGATATCAAACATATCAAGTTACAAAACTGCATGTAAATGGTGAAAAACTACCCATAATTTTTCAGAAGTGACACTAAAAGCATTTATAAGCTATCAATCTAGAATTAACCAGGAATGATACCCCCAGAATGATTGTGGCAATACAGTATCTCACATGTATGGTGCAATTGCCCTTTACACACAGGTGCACACCCTACATGTGCATTTGGGTGCATGGCCGGGGCAGCGGGCGTGTGTTTTTACGTTTTTTTTTTATTATTATTTAAATTTCTTTAACAATTTTTCATTCTTTTATTGCCATAACAAGGGGGCTGACAGCTGCTGTGAGCTTGTTTTAACCCTTTGACAACCAACATAATAATTATGAACATACCTTGGCAAGAGGTTAACCATATGATCAATGTTGTTGCATTAACTACTTTTTTGGAAAAGATGGACTGAGCCTTTCAAGTTGGCCAAAGCTTGTGAACAAGTATGCCAATGGCATTGGGGCAGACAATGTGCACCCCCATATATCAGCATGCAGCTCCTTTAGCATTGGAGGGTGTGCTCCAGGAAGGTTCTTCTTGCATTACTGCCAGATGTACCACAGTAAAATAGCTAAAAAAAATTACAATCAATTCATAACAAGGGAATATAGGTTTCCCCTCACATACTTCATTCTCAGCCTCTGGTTGAAAACTTTTTAGGCACACAGGGAATTTTGGGGAAGGACATCCCACACTAGGATTCATATAATAGCGAATATAGTTAGAAGCCCATTTGAATCTTCCGTTTAAATCAGATAAACACATTTCAGGTTCATCAAAATAAGGTGCTCAATGTCTAATGCCGAGTACACACGATCGGATCTTCCGATGAAAAAAGTCTGATGGACTTGTTTCATCAGAAATTCCGATCTTGTGTGGGCCCATCGGATTTGTAACGGAACTATGTATTTCAGTAGATGGGACATTACTGACAGTTCATTGCAGAAGGTACTGGACACATTACAAGTGGTTTATTTTGTCCTGACTAGGTCAATAGGACAATGACCCTTCAATGCTTAGCTCAGGCTATTGAAATGCTAAGTGGAGCCGGCTTGTGAAATACCTTGTTATTGTGTTCTGCAGGTTAAAAGCTGTTGTCAGAGACGGGATGTCTCTAGGATATAATTACCTCCACTAAATGACTTTTAGAATGTGATTGAAGTTCATTATATGTGTGGGGAATTGCAGACGAGACGCCTATTCACCTCGTCAGGCTAAATGATAGATAATTGGCTCATGTTAATTATTCTGATGGCAAGGGGGTGGGATGTTCCAAATTCTGTATAAAAGTGTTCTGTGTACTTGAAAATAAAGAGTCTACTTGACCCTTCAAAACGTAGCCCCGTCTCGTTCTTGAAAGGGGATTCTATGGGACTATTATTCTGCTCTTTTTACAGCTGCCCCTGACTCTCTCTCTGGATCTCGTAGATGGGATATACCGGCTTCACTCGCATACAGCAACTTGCCAGGGAAAAGGACGTCTCCAACGGCTGATACCCTCTCACTACTTGGGTAGCCGTTACATTGGTTGGCAGCGGTGGGATGGTCCTTTTATCCAAAGAGCAAGTTCTGAATGGAGTCGCACTATGCCAGGCTGAAAAGATCCACACTAAAAGTGCCAGTAACAGACCACGGAGGGAGCTGATAGCTGACCTGCTGGAGCTGGACGAAATGGATGGATCCATGGAAGGAACTGAGCCCCTTGCACCTGTCAGCGAGGAAGATGTCATTACTGGGATTGTACAGCAGAGATTATCCTTGTATCCAGAAACGTCTGTGAAACTAATAAACCAGCTGTTCTGGGAAGCAAGGGAGGAGATACAAACTAAGAGGGGACAAGAACTGGAACTGGTAAGAGCTAGACAGCCCATTACACATGCAGTTCCTACTCCCCTACCCACTGCTACAGGAAAGAAAATACCGTTCACTGCATTTAAAGCTTTTGTAGAAAGTGAGGAGGAAATATATGGATATTTGGCTGATTTTGAGAGGCAGTGCTCACTACACCAGGTACCACCAGACCAATGGGTCACTATTTTGTCTGGGAAATTGTCGGGCAAAGCCAATGAAGCCTTTCGGGCTCTCGCTCCAGAGGATATTTTACAATATCAGCAAGTTAAAAAGGCGCTGCTAACCCGATATGCTGTAACTCCAGAAGCCTACTGCCGTCGCTTCCGGGAGTCCAAGAAGAAGGCTGTGGACTCCCACATGGAATGGGCCAACCGGTTACAAAGAGTGGCATCCCTTTGGGTCCAAGGGTGCAAGGCCAACACCGGGGAGGAAGTATTGCAGCTGTTCCTAATGGAACATTTCTTCCAAGACCTGGCCGCAGACATACAAGACTGGATACAAGATCGCCGTCCCGCTAACTTAAACGAGGCAGCTCGGCTAGCAGATGAGTACGCGGAAACAAGGAAAGTAAGCCAGGGTACTACACGGCTGGCTCATAAGGTAGAACTGCGTACTCCAACCGTCACCCCACGCCCAGAGTTTCGGGCTCCAGTCCCACCACGTCCTCAGGGGCCTAACAACTACCCCCGTGATTCGTCTAGGGGGACGTGCCATCACTGCAGCAACACGGGACATATTGCTCGTTATTGCACTTTGAGAGCTACAAATAACAACTGGAGACGCACAACACCCAACACAGAGGTCACTCCATCACGTCCCTCTGCGGCCCACTGCCTAGAGACCGAGGTGGGCCCTGAGGAATGTCTGGGAATTTTGTATGAGGCAGACCCAATACAAGCTGCCTCTCCAGATAACCGTCAGCATCACTGTCAGGAGGTACGGGTGAATGGACAAGTAGCACAAGGCCTAAGAGATACCGGGACTACTATCACTTTGATTCAAAAACATCTGGTAAAGCCAGAGAACGTGTCCACTCGCACAGTTGCTGTCCGGGTGGCAGGGGGTGCTGTATTTCGCGTACCCACCGCCCGGGTGCACTTAGACTGGGGAGCCAGGTCAGGAAAGACCACAGTTGGTATCATGGACAACCTAATTGCCGAGGTTGTGCTGGGCAACGACATTGGCCCTCTGACTTCGGCTTATTTACCTACACCTGCTGCTGCTTGTCCCGTGACCACCCGCATTGCTGGAACCAACTCGCTTGCTGCTGAGACCCGGGTAAGACTACCTTCCCCGACATGTACTGTAGATCCAGCACAATATCACAGTCTAAAATGGGAATGTGACAAGTTGGCCAGTGAGAAATCAGAGATGCAACGCCACTATGTCATGTATTATGAGATGTCCCGTGGCTTGAACATTGAAATGCACAAACAGGCGGAAATTGTCAAAAGATTAAATGGGATTTGCATCCAGGTGGTGGCTTATCTGTCCCAAGAGCATCAGCAACAGGTTTTGGGAGCCATTGAGAGAGCAAAGCAAGTGACTGTTCCAGAACTGAATTCCATTATTCACCTTCACCATCAGCTACCGACCTGGTAAGCCAATGGGAATGCCGACGGACTGTCCAGGCAAACGGAACTTTTACCCTAACAGCAGACCGGACATCCCCAAGTTGACCCGAAAAGGATCAATCCGAGTCTGCCGGAGTGTTCCACAAAAGGGGAGCAGTGTAACGGAACTATGTATTTCAGAAGATGGGACATTACTGACAGTTCATTGCAGAAGGTACTGGACACATTACAAGTGGTTTATTTTGTCCTGACTAGGTCAATAGGACAATGACCCTTCAATGCTTAGCTCAGGCTATTGAAATGCTAAGTGGAGCCGGCTTGTGAAATACCTTGTTATTGTGTTCTGCAGGTTAATAGTTGTTGTCAGTGACGGGACGTCTCTAGAAGATATAAATTGCATATTAGCCTTTGAAATTAACACTTTAGATTTCTCCCATAGACTTTAACAGGGTGTTCCGCGGCTTTTCGAATTTGCCACGAACACCCCTAATTGTTAGTTGTTCGCCGAACAGGCAATGTTCGAGTCGAACATGAGTTCGACTCGAACTCGAAGCTCATCCCTAGTGCCGACCATAGCTACGCACTGGGTTCGTCCACGACATACCCGTCGCTCTACGGGTGGCCGGTGAGCTAGACGCTCCAGGGCACGCATATGACCGGTCTACAGGGCTGAGTCGCAGCAGCCGGGCCGACAGTCACCTCCGTTACCATGCGGGAGATCGTCTGTCTAGGATGCTTCCAGCAACAACCCTCAGGAAGGGTAAGTAGTAATCCCCTGCTTCAGCAGGAAGACAGAGCTGGGCATCTCTGGAGAGGTGAGTAAAGGGCCTTATCCCCCTTCTCCCCTCCCTCCTCTTTAGACTCTCTGAGCTAGCTGCTGGGCAGGGGTTCCTCTGGGGAGCTTCACTTGGGGAACATTATACATAATCAATGTATAAAGCTGCATAAGAGATTCTGCTTACCTGTGTTTCCTGCTCCCTGCTGTCGGCGGCCATGTTTGGTGTGTCCATGCTGTATTTCTTTACTTGCACAATGTATAAAGCTGCATAAGAGATTCTGCTTACCTGTGTGTCCTGCTCCATGCTGAAGGCAGCCATGTTTGGTGTGTCCATGCTGTATTTCTTTACTTGCACTGGCGGCCATGTTCTTGTAGCCGCATCTGTATTGGCCTGCAGTGTGGTTGGCCTCTAATGTCAGATCGGCGGCCATTTTACCATGGATCAGACCATTTAAAAATGGCAGATGAACAGATACACGCTGCTGACTGATCAGTCTGAAAGATTGACAAAAAGAACAGCCCGACAAACAGCCTTCAATCCCAGCTTTGGAGAGCACAGATCGACAGACACACTCTGCAGGAAGCAGCTCTGCTATCTAAACCATCTACTACGGTTCCTGGGTGGTGAGTCCTCTGGGGGGGAAACCCCTTGTCTCTGCTGCAGCCAGGAGTGGTGGATTACTTGTTTGGGAGTCCCTGTGGCAGGTGTGTGGACAGCATGGCGTCAGAAGCAGACGCTTTTTTCCCCTGAGACACCTGAGCTGGCAATTGATGCCCCTGCACCCGATGTATTGGTGGACGCTATGTTGGCAATCCTAGATGCCTTCGTGGCCAAGGTGGAAGCAGCACGTGAAAGAACGGGGGCTAGAAAGCGCCCCCTCCCCCGCCATCTTCTGGGGACAACTCGGATGCGGCTGCTAGCGCTCATGACCCTGGCTCTGAGGTATCTGAGGATGCGGACCAAGATCACCCAAACAGTAAGGACGACTTCGGACCCAGGTCAACACGCGATAGGGCTCCAGTAAGTGACCTTATCACCGCAGTGCAAGATACTGAAAAGATAGAGGGGTCTGCAGAAGCAGCAGACACACCGGTCCCCTTTGGGTTCCGTAAAGCAACCCGCACTGCTAAAGTGTTTCCTTGTGTGTCTTATTTAGACAAACTTTTATACAAGGAGTGGGATAAACCACAGAAGGTATTTTCAGTCCCTAAAAATCTGTTGGTGCGCTACCCTCTTGAAGAGAGTTTCTTGAAAAAATGGACCTCACCCCCGATAGTGGACCCTCCTGTGTCCAGATTAAACAAGCTAACCACCATACCGGTGGAGGGGTCTCCCGCCTTCAAAGACCCTGCAGACAAGAAGGCTGAGGCGATCACCCACAACCTGTACACGGTAGTGGGGTCGGCGGTACGTCCAACCATATTTGGGGCCCTGGTGTTTCAGACACTCACGGAATGGGCAAAGATGCTGCTCAATGGGTTACAAGCACGTCAGGCTTCCTAGAACGAGATAGCCCCAGCTGACCAACTAGTATAAAATAGGCCTAAAATTTGTTTGCGAATCAGCCTTGGACACTATTCCTCTGCTGGCCAGGGATTTAAGTCAGGCGGTGACGTTACGCCGTCTACTTTGGTTAAAGATTTGGTCCGCCGACCAATCTTCCAAGAAGGCCCTGATGGACTTGCCCTTTAAGGGCGACAGACTTTTTGGAGCTTCCCTGGATGACATTAAAGATGCTACAGGAGGTAAGAGCACACTGCTCCCACAGTCCAAAAAGGGGAAGGAGCCATGCCATAGGCAAGGGCCCTTCTTTACCGCACACAAGCGTTTTTTTTTCCTCCGCCCAGTAGGGCAGGTAAAAGACCACAGGCCAATAAAGTGCCTGCTCATGAACAGAGACGTCCCTGGTTTCGCAAACCCAACAAACCTGCAGACAAAACTACGTCCGCATGAAGGTTTGCCCCCACCCATCTCTCGGGTGGGGGGGACGTCTTTGCGAATTCTCGACCTGGTGGACATCTCAGGTCCCCGACCGGTGGGTTTGCGAAGTAGTGTCTTCAGGGTACAAGATAGAATTTCTATCTTGCCCACCAAACAGAGTTTTTCCCTCCAACTACAACCGACTCGTCGGGAAGCCCTATTTGGGGCAGTTCAAGACCTGCTGAAACGCGGGGTGGTTATTCCTGTCCCAGTACAGGAACGGTTTCAGGGGTTTTACTCCAATCTGCTCATAGTACCAAAGAAGGAGGGTGTTCGCCCAATTCTGGACCTCAGGGCCCTCAATTGCTTCGTGAAGGTACAAAGATTCCGGATGGAATCGGTTCGCTCTGTTGTCACTGCCCTTCAGCCGGGGGACTTTCTGGCATCCTTGGACATCAGGGATGCCTATTAACATGTCCCCCATATGCACAAAGCATCAGAGACGTCTGCGCTTTGCGGTCGGGGAAGACCACTATCAATTTGTGGCTCTCCCCTTTGGCCTGGCATCGGCACCAAGGGTGTTCACCAAATTGCTTGCTCCAATTCTCACCCTACTAAGACAACGTGGCATCGGTATCGTGGGCTACTTGGACAACCTGCTTCTGAGGGCCGCTTCAGCCTCAGAATTAGAGGTGAGCGTGTCTATAACCTGTCAAACCCTCCGACACTTTGGTTAGGTACTGAACGTTCAGAAGTCAGTAATGGTACCGACTCAACGCCTAGTATATGCGGGGTTGATTCTGGACTCCTCAGAGGCAAGGGTTTTTTTCCCTGTGGAAAAGTTGCAGACCCTTCGGGCCACAGTGCGGCAGTTGACATCCCAGACACGCGAGTGCTACAGAAGGAAATTCTGTCCAGATTGGACAAGCGCCCATCATCCCTGGATTATCAAATCCGGGTGAGCCACCTGGTCAGGACCTCCCTTGTTTGGTGGCTGACCTCACCGGCACTTCTGTCCGGGAAGTCGTTCCTTCCTTTTCACTTGATAGTCATCACGACAGACGCCAGCCTTACCGGTTGGGGGGGAGTCTGGGGGGTTCAGTCGACCCAGGGTCGCTGGTCTCGGGAAGATTCCCACTTGCCGATCAATGTCCTGGAACTTCGGGCGATCAGGCTGTGCCTCTCCACATGGTCTCAGAGGCTACAGGGGTGTCCAGTCAGGATCCAGTCAGACAGCGCCACTGCTGTGGCATATGTCAACCATCAAGGAGGAACAAGAAGCTCGACTGCAGCGTCAGAGGTCGCTCACACCCTAAGGGGGGCAGAAAGGAGCGTACTGGCCCTGTCGGCCGTATACAGATGCTGGACCAAGGAGAATGGTCTCTGCACCTGGATGTGTTTCAGCTCCTTTGCCCAAGATGGGGCACGCCAGACGTAGATCGCCTGGCGTCTCGACTCAATCGGAAGGTATTGAGGTTTGTGGCCAGGTCAAGAGACCCATGGGCAGACGCGACCGATGCGTTGGTGGCACTGTGGAGTCAGTACCAGCTAACCTATGCCTTCCCTCCTCTAAAGCTCCTACCTCATCTGCTTCGCAGAGAGGGGATTCCAATGATCCTAATTGCTCCGGATTGGCCTAGGCGTCCTTGGTACGCCGACCTAGTGGGTCTCGTAGCAGACGTCCCTTGGTGTCTACTGCTAGGAAAGGACCTGCTGTCTCAAGGTCCCATATGCCATCCTGTTTTACAGTCTCTGGCTTAATGGCAGGGATATTGAGAGCCAGGTGCTAAGAGACCGGGACCTGTCAGACTCTGTGATCTCTACCATGAGGACTGCTCGGAAATCGTCCTCCAGGAAGTTTTACCATCGCACTTGAAAGACCTACATATCCATTCGTGAGGAAATGAGGTGACATCCGCGTGCTTATTTGGTTCCCAGAGTCATGCTGTTCTTACAGCGTGGGTCGGACCAAAAATTAGCTTTAAGTACAATTAGGGGGCAGATATCTGCCCTGGCTGCCTTTTTTTTTTTTTAACGACCCCTGGCGGCTCACTCTCTAGTGAGAACGTTTGTACAGGGGGTTTGACTTGCGGCCCCTCCGGTTCGTCCTCCACTACCTCCGTGGGGATTTGAGTAGCAGACGTCCCTTGGCGTCTACCTCTACGGGATGACGTCTGTCGCAAGATCCCATAGGTCATCCTGCTTTACAGTCAATGGCTTTAATGGCATGGCCTCTAGGTGCCTCAGAAACCACCGTTTGAGAACATTAGGGAAGTTCCCTTGTTGACACTTTCTCAGAAAGTGGTCCTTTTTGGTGGCTGTTATGTCAGTTAAGACAGGTTATGAGCTGGCAGCCTTGTCATGAAAGGCTCTCTCTCTGATCTTCTACAAGGATAAGGTGGTGCTGTGTCCGCAGCCTTCTTTTCTTCCTAAGGTAATTTCGACCTTCCATCTCAAGGAAGACATACTTCCATCCTTGTGTTTTCATCGTCGAATCCTAAGGATACGACGTGGCATTCCTTGGACGTTGTCCGAGCTCCGAGAATATACTTGTCTGTTACTGCTCCGTTACGGAGGTCAGACTCACTGTTTGTTTCGGTGGCTGGTCCCAAGAATGGCCCAGCGGTCCCATCGGTCCCATTTCGAGGTGGATCCCACAGATCCTGATCGGGCTTACGCCATAAAGGGTCGGGCGCCTCCCTGTCACAATGCATTCGACCAGGGCAATGGTGCCTCTTGGGCTTTCTGACATCAAGCGTCTGTTTCCCAGGTGTGTAAGGCGGCGACCTGGTCGCCCAGGCACACTTTCACTAAACTTTACAAGTTGATGTGAGTGTATCTTTGGATGCTTCTTCGGTTGCAAGGTTTTGCAGGCGGCTGTTTAAAGTTACATCTCCTCAGTTGAGGAGCTCTGTTTTGTTTTGGGGTGAAGTTTAATTTTATGCTGTTCCCACCCCTCATTTTGACACTGCTTTGGGACATCCCACTTTGTCAAGATTAAGGCTGTGTCCGTTCGTGAACGAAAGAGAAAATAGGATTTTTTACTCACCGTAAAATCTTTTTCTCTGAGTTCATTGACGTACACAGCACCCACCCCTCTTTTTTTAAAGTTTGTACTGCTTGCTATGAACTGAACTGCTTGGTGCAGGCTGAGGGGATATAGTCAGTAGGACCGCACCCGGGGCTGGGCTGTCCAGCTTTGAAGTTAACACTTTCTGCCTAGTCACTCCTAAAGGAAGGCTATTTCCCACTTTGTCAAGATTAAGGCTGTGTCCGTCCATGAACTCAGAGAAAAAGATTTTACGGTGAGTATAAAATCCTATTTTTTTTTAAATAACAAACATGTCATACTTACCTCTACTAAGCAGCTCGTTTTGCACAGAGTGGCCCCGAACCTGGTCTTCTGGGGTCCCTCGGCGGCTGTCTCGGCTCCTCCACGCAAGAACTATCCACCTTCATGCAAGCTCTCTCGCATGGTGGTTAGTTCTTGCGGGCGCGCTCCCGTGATACAGCCAGTGGCTATAGCTGCTCACTGTATCACTTGGCCCCGCCCTCCAGCACGCTGCATCATTGGATGCGATTGACAGCAGCGTGAGCCAATAACTGCACTGCTTTCAATCAACCAATGAATGAGCCGAGAAGCCAGCCTGTTCACGGGACTTTCAAGGGTTCCCTAGGTGTGTTCTAACTGTGGGGGAATGGGACTGACTAGGGGAGAAGAGAGAGATCAGTGTTCATACTCAGTATAAACACACAATCTCTCTGCTCTCCCCTGAGAAAACCGGGATTTGTGCGTTTACACGCACAGATCCTGGTTCTCGCTCTGTCACAGGCGATCGCGGGTGACCGGCGGCCATCGCGCCCACGCTTTGGCTCCAGGGACACGTGGCGGGCGTCTGCTGTGACATCTAAAAGAAGCGACGTGCAGTCCCTTTTGGGGGAAAACGCACAGGAAAAACTGATGGACCTTTGACAGATGGTCATAGGTGAATTCACAGATCATGTATTTAAGAATGTTAAAGGGGTTGTAAAAGCAGAAGTTTATTTTTATTTTTTTATCTTTATGCATTCTATGGAGCGGTGACTCGGCTCAGGTGCCCCCATAGCAAGCTGCTTGCTGTGGGGGCACTCAACAAGAGGGAGGGGCCAAGAGCACATAAGAGGGACCCGAGAAGTGGAGGATCCAGGCCACTCTGTGCAAAACCACTGCACAGAGTAGGCAAGTATAACATGTTTGTTATTTTTTTAACTAGAAAAAAAAAGAGACTTTACAATCACTTTAATCTTACCAGCATTAAACATTCTAACCCTATTTGTTTTTACAGTTTTACAGCATTGTATCATTGAATGTACAATACTATTTTGGACTGTTGATCACATTTTGTATGAGGAACATCCTCTATACAAGACCTCCATGCTGTTGATTGATCAGGAATAGTCTGCAATGCCCATCTTCTGGAAGATGGTTTATTTTCACTAGAAACTAAGGAAACAGCCATGCAGTCAGGAATGTTGTTCCAGCATTAAGACATTATTTCCTCGCTTTCTACTTAACGTCTGTGTATGATGTTGTCGACTTCTTTTGAATTTCCTCTTATTGTTTAAGTCCAAGTGCAAGAATGCAGATGGGCAATCTCATGATACTTGTACGGAAGTGACGTGGCCCTAGTAATCCCCACAACAATGAAGGTCCATAGGCCGACTTATGGTAAATGTGTGTGCTACCTCTGCCTAATAGAATTTCAGAAGCTCAAAGGAAGAAGAAGGACACAGGTCAGCAGAACATTGTACTGCACAATAAACACTTGTTAGATGAGGTCATATGCTGGAATCATACAAACTCTAGGACACAGAAGCTGGGTTCGATCAATCTGGGTAACGCTAGCTATCTGAATAGTAAGAGGCTCTTGGTCTTTATCAGGAACCTTTATTAAAGCCTGGTGATGCCTGTTAGCTTGCTTGATTATTTAAAATAACAGCTATCATTCCCGTTAAAACTTGTGTTTAACATCACCATACTGGAACCGAAGTTCTCTTTAAAGATTACTGAAAATGTTGTATTGCTAAAGATTGCTCAACATTGCGGTTATGTAGAATAAAGGGGTAGTGCTGCGCTGTGAATAGGGAGTGCGATAACGTGCAGAGGAAGTGTAGCCAATCCTTATATATGGAAAAAAATGGAAAAAATTGAAAATATAATCTGGCTACTAATCATGAGTAGCAATAATAAAAAATGATACTGGTATACCATACAAATAAATATCATCAAAATAAACGTGCTACAATGCAGCCAAAGCTAGCATTGCGGTTATGTAATCGCAAGTCTGTGTGAACAAGACCTTAGAATGCATATGAAGGGATTTGCAACACACATCCGATTACTCCAAAGTGATTGTAAATGATCACCTTGTAAAAACAACCCAGTTTCAAATGAAAGACGAAACATTTTTGTATAGCCATTTAAAAATACATTATAAATACCTTTTTTCCCCCTTTTCTTTTTTTTTCCCTATAAGTGATCACATTCCCTCTGTTCTCAGCTGCATAAGAACCAGGGAAGGAGAAGCAGCATCACACGGAGCTGGCCAGTGAATGGCTGTGCAGCTGAGGCGTCAGGATAAGTCTGATCATTGGAGGAGAGTACACAGCGTTCAAAGAATAGCTAGAGAACTGACCACGGTGTGCTCTCCTGCTTAGTGTGGTCCATTTTTAATAGAAAAGCAGAGGGACTGGCAGGAACCGGAGTGTGTGTGTGTGTGTGTGTGTGTAATAATACATATATATATATATATATATATATATATATTATTACAACACACACACACACAGTATAGACCAAAAGTTTGGACACACCTTCTCATTCAAAGAGCTTTCTTTATTTTCATGACTATGAAAATTGTAGATTCACACTGAAGGCATCAAAACTATGAATTAACACATGTGGAATTATACATAACAAAAAAGTGTGAAAAAACAATTCTAGGTTCTTCAAAGTAGTCACCTTTTGCTTTGATTACTGCTTGGCACACTCTTGGCATTCGATTGATGAGCTTCAAGAGGTAGTCACCTGACGCAGCACCCCATCACTCTCCTTCTTGGTCAAATAGCCCTTACACAGCCTGGAGGTGTGTTTGGGGTCATTGTCCTGTTGAAAAATAAATGATGGTCCAACTAAACGCAAACCGGATGGAATAGCATGCCGCTGCAAGATGCTGTGGTAGCCATGCTGGTTCAGTATGCCTTCAATTTTGAATAAATCCCCAACAGTGTCACCAGCAAAGCACCCCCACACCTCCTCCTCCATGCTTCACAGTGGGAACCAGGCATGTAGAGTCCATCCGTTCACCTTTTCTGCGTTGCACAAAGACACGGGGGTTGGAACCAAAGATCTCAAGTTTGGACTCATCAGACCAAAGCACAGATTTCCACTGGTCTAATGTCCATTCCTTGTGTTCTTTAGCCCAAACAAGTCTCTTCTGCTTGTTGCCTTTCTTTAACAGTGGTTTCCTAGCAGATATTCTACCATGAAGGCCTGATTCACACAGTCTCCTCTTACCAGTCCTAGAGATGTGTCTGCTGCAAAAGGTGGCTACTTTGAAGAACCTAGAATATGAAATATATTTTCAGTTGTTTCATACTTTTTTGTTATGTATAATTCCACATGTGTTAATTCATAGTTTTAATGCCTTCAGTGTGAATCTACAATTTTCATAGTCATGAAAATAAAGAAAACTCTTTGAATGAGAAGGTGTGTCCAAACTTTTAGTGTGTGTGAGAGTGTGTGTGTGTGTGTGTGTGTGTGTGTGTGTGTGTGTACACACATACACAGATCAGTGAATACTCCATAAATGGTCATTTACTAAAACTGCACGGTACAAAATCTGGTGCAGCTCTGCATAGAAACCAATCAGCTTCCAGGTTTTATAGGCAAAGCTTAACCACTTGACCACCGGGCCTATTCTGGCACTTCTCTCCTTCATGTGAAAATCACAATTTTTTTGCTAGAAAATTAATCAGAACCCCCAAACATTATATTTTTTTTTTTTAGCAGACATCCTAGGGAATAAAATGGCAGTCATTGCAATACTTTTTGTCACACCGTATTTGCGCAGCGGTCTTACAAGCGCACTTTTTTTGGATAAAAATCACTTTTTTGAATTAAAAAAAATAAAACAATAAATTTTGCCCAATTTTTTTATATATTGTGAAAGATAATAAATTGCGCCCGCTCGTGGCATGACGTCAAACTTTTACCCTTAAAAATCTCGATAGGCGACGTTTAAAAAATTCTACAGGTTGCATTTTTTGAGTTGCAGAGTAGGTCTAGGGCTAGAATTATTGCTCTCGCTCTAACGATCGCGGCGATACCTCACTTGTGTGGTTTGAATACCGTTTTCATATGCGGGCGCTACTCGCTTCTGCGCGCGAGCTCGTCGGGATGGGCCGCTTTAAAAAAAAATTTTTTTGTTTTCTTATTTATTTTTATTTAGTTTTATAATTTTTTACACTGAAATAAAAAAACAAAAAAAATTGATCACTTTTATTCCTATTACAAGGAATGTAAACATCCCTTGTAATAGAAAAAAGCATGACAGGTCCTCTTAAATATGAGATCTGGGGTCAAAAAGACCTCAGATCTCATATTTAGACTTAAATGCAAAAAAAAGGAAAAAAAAAATAAAAATGTCATTTTTTCAAATGACAAAAAAAAAAATGTTTCTTTAAGAGGCTGGGCGGGACTGACGTTTTGACGTCACTTCCACCCAGCAGAGCTATGAGGACGGGTGAAGGAGATTTCTCCTTCAGTCCCGTCCCCGCTCAGCTGCCGGACACATCCGATCCCCTCCGCCGCTACCGACGGCTCCGGTAAGCGGCGGAGGGCGCGGGAGAGCGGCAGGAGGGGGGGGCCCCTCTCCCGCCACCGATAACGGCGATCTCGCGGAGACCGCCGTTATCGTGTACACCACCGCCCCCTGAAAAGATGAATATCTCGGTTGTGGCAGCAGCTGCTGCCGTTACCGAGATATTCAACTTTAAAAACAGGACGTCTTTTTGACATGGGGCGGTGGTCAAGTGGTTAATTGTACAAGTTAGAAGCCGATTGGCTACCATGCACAACTGTACCAGATTCTGAATGCTTCAGTTTTAGTAAATATCCCAAATAGATAGGAACGCCCAGGCTGTCATGGGTGAGTTTTTTTTCTTTTTTTTTTTACACTAGTAATATCTTACTCTGTGGACCTTTGTAACAGTATACAGTGGTACCTTGGATTACAAGCATAATCCGTTCCAGGAGAATGCTTGTAATCCAGAGCACTCCAATAGCAAAGCGAGTTTTCATATAGAAGTCAATGGAAACGAAAATAATTTGTTCCACATTGATTTCTATGGCATGCAATACTGTATGTGGCCAGAGGTGGGGGGCTGCATTCGGAAATCCCTGTATGGCTCCAGCGCCCCTGCACCGCTGGCCAAATGCGGTACTGCACACCGCAGAGGCTTGAATCCTGCTTGTTTTGCGAGACACTCGCAAACCGTGTCATTAAAAAAAAAAAAAAAAAGATTGCTCGTATTGCGAAACGCTTGTTAACCGCGTTACTCTCAATCCGAGGTTCCACTGTATTAGGGATGAGAGAACCCCTTATTTCAACAAACCCCTACTAACTGTTCCATCACTGGAAAGACCCCCCCCCCCCCCCCAGAGTGCCACAAGGCCTCCCTTGTCTGGTGCTAAAAGATACACAGATGGATAACAGCATAAATAAAAGCCACGCAGACATGGGTATAGCACGTGTGGGTAATAAATATCTCAAACAAAATGTCACTTATTTATCAATAGGTGGCATGGAAAAATACAGGAGCATTACAACTTTGAACCTACTATATGGCAGATTATTAGAGGGAAAAAAAAAACAAAAAAAAACAAAATGCACTGAATTACTGGCAAAAGTTCATCACAGAAAACTTTTTTTCAGATCCTAAACCTGTGGTGACAACCTACTGCCACCTAGAGGCAATATAATGAAAAATACAAACCTAATAAACATTTCTAAACATTTGGTCTTTCATGTTTTCCACCGAGATCCTGGCAGCAAAAAAGTGCCACTAGTCAATAGGCACATTCAGGAGCACCCTTTAATTTTCAGATTATCTGCAAAGTTCTCCGGATCCTCAAATGCTGGGAAACAAATGGCGATCAGTTTTAGTGGTTTCTTTTGCCTTCTACACCTTTCTATAAGCTATTCAATGCAAAGTATGGCCTCAAAGACCATGAAAATGGCAGGATAAGTACACAAAAGGAAAATAATTCACCAAATGCAGAATTCACTAACACTCCATGCAATTGATGAGACACACATGGCAGCTGCTTAAAGCTTGCATGCCAATTACAAAATAGGAGGGTAATGCAAATTTCTACTGTAAACAAGCATCACAGGCCTTTTTCTGGTGAGGTTTGCGACCAAAGCAACCAGTCCAGTTTTAACTTCCATTCTTTAAATGGTCCTAGAAAAAGTGGATCTGCTGAAGATTCTTATAGTAAATCAACCCTTAAATATATAAAAAAAAAAAAAAAAAAAAAAGAAAAAACACCACACACAACTGAAAAAGTATTGTGAGAAAAAAAAAAAATGCACACTGTAGTAGTTTGTGTAAAGACTAAGAGTAGTTGGACATGATTTGCACAGTCTTATTCACAGTTCCATAGTTTCTTGTTGGCAATTAACAGTGTAAATATTTGCCAGCACACCTTGGATTTTCAGATTAAGTCCAAATGGTTTGTTATTGAAGAACGATCGCACCACAAACAGAAGAGTGCAACGTTTTAATGACATGCAAGACCCCGTCAGGCATGCCATGGCCTGCGCTCTGTTGCACTCTTTGGTTTGTGATGTGACCATTTAAATAACAAACCGTTTGATTTCATCACTTCATCACTTGATTTTAACCCCCTCCTTAATGACCAGACATTTTTTTTTGCCATTCGGCACTGCACTAGTTTTAATGGCGATTGCACGGTCATGCAATGCTGTACCCAAACTAAAAATCTATATACATTTTTTTCCCACACAAATGGAGCTTTCTTTTGGTGGTATTTGATCACCTCTGTTTTTTTTTTTATTTTTTTTATTTATTGCGATAAACGAAAAAAAGACAGAAAATTCTGATCAAAAATTTTTTTTTTCACTTTCGGCTACAAAACATATCCAATAATAAAAAAATCTTCAAACATTTTGGCCAAGTTGTATTCTGCTACATATTTATCATAAACCCCCCAATAAGTGTATGTTAATTTATTTGCGCGAGTTATAGCTGCTACAAATTATGGTATATATACTGGAATTTTCAATGACTGTGATTAGAGCTGCACGACTAATCGCGGAGAGAATCGCGATTTCGATTCTCCCCGCCCGCGATCTCCCCGCAGGATGACCGGCGATTCTTCTGTTTTCACCACTGGTTCCACGTAACCAGCGTGGAACGCAAAAGCCGCCGATATCAAAACCGACGTCAGCAGCCTGCAGTAGTTTGTATCCATGCGCCACCCAGTGGTTGCCGGCGGTACTGTTTGTGATGTATTCATCCTTCTCACAGTTCTGTACAACTGTGTGTATCCATGCGCCACCCAATGGTTGCTGACAGTACTGCTTCTGATCTATAAAAAAAAAAAAAAAAAAAGAGAGAGACCAGTGATATGTCTATAATGTCAAAGACCATATAGCTCCTATGAAAAAAAGCAGAATCAAAGTTTGATTCTTCTGCTTTTTTCATAGGAGTTATATGATCATTAACATTATAGACATATCACTGGTCTGTTTTTTTTATATATTCATATTTTTCAGATAAATCACAGGTTTATTTATTATAAGTTTTTTTTTTGGCATAAAACATTTTTTTTTTGAGAATCGTGATCTTTAGTCTAAGCAAAAGAATCGTGATTCTCATTTTGACCAGAATCGTGCAGCCCTAACGGTGATCAACTTATGATAGTGTGGTGGGCAATCCGACATGGACACTGGGGGGGGAGGTGATTGACTAACTGCCACGGAATATTTTAGCATTGATCACTTTATGGCTAAGAAGGGGTTAAATATGTGCCTATGTGTAAAGTGTACTGCTTTCTACTAATGATCTCTGTTTCTCTGCTTTGCAGGGATGAGAAACTGAGCGATCGTTCCCCGTGTACAGAGCCCTGTGTTGAACGTCAACAGAGAGCTCTCGGGTGTGAATGTATATCACAGTGGTTCTCACCTCCTGTCCTCAGGACCCACCAACAGGCCAGATTTGTAAGATTTCCCTGGGCATTCCCCAGGTTTTTGTTGTTATCAGATTTGTAAGATAACTGAAATACATAACAGGTGATATAATTTGCTGCTCAGTGATTGCTGTATTCTAGTCTGCATCTCCCCAAGGTAATACTTAAAATCAGGCCTGTTGGTGGGCTCCGAGGACAGGAGTTGAGAACATTGGTATATAGCCAATCAGCACCTCCAGGCAATGAATCATTTGCTAGGACTTGCTGCCAGGCTCCCTAAACCCGGATGTAGGTGACATACCAGTACGGCGCTTTGCCTACAGCCGCTGCTCACCCACAGTACAAGTGGTTAATCTGAAGATCCATGGTGTCCTGCAAATATTTACACTGTACTGTGCGTGTTCCAGTTTCCAGCTGGTGGTTGCTGCAGAAACCTTTATTTTAGATCCTTTTCTAGGAATCTGTGCAATAGGAAGATGGACGATTACTTGTTGGCAATTAAGATACAGATTCATACAGATTTCTAGATTACAGACTAGCTGCTGTCTGTATATCAAAATACACCTCTAAAAAAAGACTTGCAAACATACCTGCAATACCACTACTCACATATTAAATCCATGTAATTTCCAGGCACATATGACTACAGAATGCTCATCTGGAATGGCCTCAGTCACTCCAGTGTAACACAAGAAAAGCAGTCTGATGGCACTATAAAATAAAACAATTCCTGTCTCTTGTGCTCTCGACTGTAAAACTAGAAATGTTCGTCTTCATTCTGTGAATACTAGGTACACAGATAAAAATATAATGCATGGCCAAAGCCAGCTGATGTTTATCATACAGCAATTTCATTTTAAAAGTACACAAGAAGTAATTTGTACTCGCAAAGAAGAGAAATCCACCTGGAAGTGAAATGAAAACAGCCCAAGCATCCCCCATCTTTAGTTAGAGAATAACATGGATGTTCAATGCCTTGGCAGCTCCATTGCAGTGACCAGGCCTGTATCAGATTGGTACAGCTGCCATCACAGGCAGGAGTGATCACGGAAAACATTCACCTGCCACCAATTGCAATAAATCACAGAAATGTCAAACTTTCTTTAAAATTTTATGAACAGCGTTCCAGTCCTTTTCAACCTGACACATGAATTGGATTTGACAGCTTTTTTGACAAATTATATGAATTCACATTTCCCTGCATATAAAATGTTTTAAAAATTGTTAGAAAAAAAGGTCCATTGGCAGCTGCCACATCAAGATGAAGAGGTTATGGCTGTTGAGGTTTTCTGCCCAGGAATTAACGATTTGGTCCCCCCAGAAATGGTTTCCTTTTTACTTGTCATAGTTGCAAAGAGAGTGTCCATCATTCCCAACACTTCCAGAAGTTCTTCTTGGTAATTGATTTCCTTTTCTAGAGTGTCTTGGAGTCTCAGGAATAGTTTGTCGATTACAGATGACTGGTTGATTACAGATGAATAAATATCTAAGGACAAATCACCAAGATAACCTCATTAGAATTGAAACATCAATGACCAGCATTGGCGATATGAGAGTGAGACTGAATAAAAACCATGCTTACCAATAACTTGTTCTGCTACATTTATCAGTATTGTGGAGAAGCGGGGATCTACCACATTTCTGTTGAAAAAAAAAATCAGCTATTATGGTTACTTTATATACTTTACACTATGATTAATGCAATACTCCGAGCTGATCTCTGGAAGGACCCTTGGGAGGTCTGTCAAAACACTGAAAGGTTTCTCACGGTGACCACACACTTCTCTCCCACTTTATAAGTCACTAAACAAGTCCACTGCCCAGGCATGGACATTTTCATGCCCCAACATCCTTTAACCTCCCCGGCGGTATGATTATGTCAGATTTTAGGTGTAACTCACTTAAATCTGTCCAAACAAGAATCTAGTAGACATCTCGGGTATAATAAAGTTTGAAACACAAAATCATAAATATTATAATAACTGTAAATTATTATAAAAAATAATGTAATTATAATAAAAATTATTCAATAATGTAATCAAATCAAAAAACACTGAAATGTGCTCAGTTGCAGAATTGTCGCTGTCATTACTTTCAGTGTTTGATGACAAATTTCCCCACAAATCACCATCGCTCAATTCTATCTTCTAATTTATTATCGCTGTTTTCTAGCTGATCTAAAACAACTTTTGACATAAAAGGGACACTTTTTGGTTGCTATGGACAATCTCCAGTTTCCAGCAGAAAGAACAGTTTTTATAATATAAAAACTGCATGCAGGACACTGGGCAGACCACTAGGGACAAAGGGGATGTGTAATTATTTGATACAGTAAGTATACTGTATCTATACTGCGTTTTTCACTTTTTGAATTTGGCACCGAACTCCTTCCCCATGCGTCGCAACGCTCGGGAATGGAGCTCGGCACTGTGAATCGAGCGAGGAGACAGCACGCAGACACATATCGCAGGATCAAGGGGACAAGGTAAGTAACTATGCAAGGATCCTGCGATGCGATCCCGAGTCTGGCTCGGGGCTACTGCTTTTGGTAGTGAAAACTCACCCTGAGCCAGACTCGGGAATACCGCTCAGCAGGTTAAGTTAAAAGCCGCATACAGTGCATGTTCATTCAAATGAACAAATGACAAACACAATAGGTTCCTTTTGACTTGGCAGCTATGGCTTGATTATTCCCCGCTCTCTCGACACACTGCACAATTATTGGAACCGCTAGATCTCTCTCTCTGAATGTCACTTATTCCCAACAGCCTCTAGCCATCAGCATAAATGTATGCGCCAAGACAGTGGTTCTCAGCCTCAGTCCTCAAGTACCCCAAAACAGGCCATGTTTACTTTACTTTGTACAGCTGCTTTAAATCAATATCAATGACATGGCATTAAGGATGAGCTCCGGTGTGTTCGCACAGTCCACGTGCAGAGCCCACCAGGAAGTCGGCACTGCGCTAATCACATGCAGGGAGACATTGTCCTGATCCACGGCTGCAGAGATTGGGAAATGTCTCCCTGCCTGTGATTAGCGCAGCGCTGTGCCAACTGGCGGGCTCTGCACGCGGACTGAGTGAACACGCCGGAGCTCATGGTATTGATAAGAGCTATTTTATCTAAGGGAAGTTCCCAAAAAATGGCCAGTTGGGGGTACTTGAGGACTGAGGTTGAGGACCACTGATCTAAGATACAGACTGGCTACTCTTGACATGCAATTGTTTATCTTCTTCTTTAGACATTTCATGCCTCATTGTGTTTAACATTTATGTCTTTGAATCACCATTATCCCCAAGTAAACGATTTGTGATCAGACAGTATGCAGCCCTTCGGCCATTTCTGTCAACTTCTTAACCACTTAACCACCAGCCGCCGTCATATAACGGCGGCAAGGTGGTTGCTTAACTGGGGGTCGCCGTTATTTAACGGCGCCCACCAGAAGCAGTAATGCGCGCCGCCTCGGGCGCGCACACTGAAAATTCTGTGCGTGCCGGGTCTATGAGACCCGGCGCTACACAGATCTCGGAAATTGACCGACAACCGCGGTCTTTTACCATGTGATCGCGCCGTCCAATGACGGCGCGATCACAGGTAAACAAACCGGCGTCATTTGATGACGCCGGTTCCTCCCTCCTCTCGCTGTACCGATCGGTACAGTGTGAGAGGAGAGCGCGGATGGCAGCAGCAGTGTGGGATGGATCTGTGACTATTGCAGTCACAGATCCATCCATCCCTGCTCAGCCATCCCTGCATTAACCCCTGCAATGCTCTGCCACCCCCGCGCAATACTCTGCAATACCCCCCGCGCAATACTCTGCAATACCCCCCGCGCAATACTCTGCAATACCCCCCGCGCAATACTCTGCAATACCCCCCGCGCAATACTCTGCAATACCCCCCGCGCAATACTCTGCAATACCCCCCGCGCAATACTCTGCAATACCCCCCGCACCAATACTCTGCAATACCCCCGCACCAATACTTTGCAATACCCCCGCACCAATACTTTGCAATACCCCCGCACCAATACTTTGCAATACCCCCGCACCAATACTTTGCAATACCCCCGCACCAATACTTTGCAATACCCCCGCACCAATACTCTGCAATACCCCCGCACCAATACTCTGCAATACCCCAACACCAATACTTTGCAATACCCCCGCACCAATACTTTGCAATACCCCCGCACCAATACTTTGCAATACCCCCACACCAATACTTTGCAATACCCCCACACCAATACTCTGCAATACCCCAACACCAATACTCTGCAATACCCCAACACCAATACTTTGCAATACCCCGGCCAATACTTTGCAATACCCCGGCCAATACTCTGCAATACCCAGAAAATACTCTGCAATACCCAGAAAATACTCTGGGGAAAAAAATGTGTTTTAACCACTTCCCGCCCACGTCATATGAGGTCCTTGACTTTGTGCAGGGATATCTAAATGATGCCTGCAGCTACAGGCATCATTCAGATATCATTTTTTTCAGCCAGCGATTCTCTACACCATAAGAACGATCATGGCGGCTGTTCCGCCTCTTGATCGTTCTTACGGGAGGCAAAAGTGGACGTCCCCACTCCCTTCGCCCTCCGGTGCTTCTTCTGACTCACCGCTGCGATCGAAGCCAGGATCGTTTTTTTTTTTTTTGGTTTTTTTTCAGGCTTCCCAGCCTAGAGGTGAGATGTGGGGTCTTATTGACCCCACATCTCACTGTAAAGAGGACCTGTCATGCTATATTCCTATTACAAGGGATGTTTCCATTCCTTGTAATTGGAATAAAAGTGATCAAAACATTTATTTTTGGGGAAAAACGTGTCAAACTAAAATAAATAAAGTAAAATGAACAATAAAAATAAAAAATAAATATTTAAAGCGCCCCTGTTCCCGCGTGCTCGTATACAGAAGCGAATGTGCACGCAAGTCCCGCCCACATATGAAAACGGTGTTCAAACCACACATGTGGGGTATCGCTGCGAACGTTAGAGCGAGAGCAATCATTTTGGCCCCAGACCTCCTCTGTAACTAAAAACATGTAACCAGTAAAAACATTTAAAACGTCGCCTATGGGGATTTTTAAGTAGCGAAGTTTGGCGCCATTCCACAAGCGTGTGCAATATTGAAGGGTGACATGTTGGGTATCTATTTACTCGGCGTAACTTCATCTTTCATATTATGCAAAAACATTGGGCTAACTTTAATGTTTTTTTTTTTTTTAAAAGCACAAAACTGTTTTATTTCCCAAAAAAAATGCGTTCGAAAAATTGCTGTGCAAATACCATGCGCGATAAAAAGTTGCAACGACCGCCATTGTATTCTCTAGGGTCTTTGCTAAAAAAGCATATATAATGTTTTGGGGTTCTATGTAATTTTCTAGCAAATAAATGATGATTTTTACATGTAGGAGAGAAATGTCAGAACTGGTCTGGGTGCTCCAGAACGCCTGATGGTGCTCCCTGCATGTTGGGCCTCTGTATGTGGCCACGCTGTGTAAAAGTCTCACACATGTGGTATCGCCATACTCGGGAGGAATAGCAGAATGTGTTTTGGGGTGTATTTTGTGGTATGAATATGCTGTGTGCGAGAAATAACCTGCTAATATGAAACTTTTGTGGAAAAAAAAATAAAAATAAAAAAAACCTTGATTTTGCAAAGAATTGTGGGAAAAAATTACAACTTCAAAAAACTCACCATGCCTCTTTCTAAATACCTTGGAATGTCTTCTTTCCAAAAAGGGGTCATTTAGGGGGTATTTGTACTTTTCTGGCATGTTAGGGTCTCAAGAAATGAGAAAGGCCGTCAGTACTTCAGATGTGATCAAATTGATACATTTTCAGTAATTGGTACCATAGCTTGTAGACCCTATAACTTTCACCCAGACTAAATAACCCAATTTTTTTTTTTTTTTAACCAAAGATATGTAGCAGTATACATTTTAGGCCAAATTTATTAAGAAAAATTCATTTTTTGCAAAATTTTATAATAGAAATGAAAAAAAATTCATTTTTTTACAAAATTTTCGTTCTTTTTTCATTATTAGCGGAAAAAATAAAAACCGCAGAGGTGATCAAATACCACCAAAAGAAAGCTCTATTTGTGGGAAAAAAAGGACAAAAATTTCATTTGGTTACAGTGTTGTATGACTGAGTTATTGTCATTCAAAATGTGAGAGCACCGAAAGCTGAAAATTGGTCTGGTTATTAACCACTTAACCACCAGCCGCCGTCTACAAACGGCGGCAAGGTGGTTGCTTAACTGGGGGTCGCCGTTCTGAAACGGCGCCCACCAGAAGCAGTAATGCGCGCCGCCTCGGGCGCGCACACAGAAAATTCTGTGCGCGCCGGGTCTATGAGACCCGGCGCTACACAGATCACGGTAACTGACCGGCAACGCCGGTCTTTTACCATGTGATCGCGCCGTCCAATGACGGCGCGACCACAGGTAAACAAACCGGCGTCATTTGATGACGCCGGTTCCTCCCTCCTCTCGCTGTACCGATCGGTACAGTGTGAGAGGAGAGCGCGGATGGCAGCAGCAGTGTGGGATGGATCTGTGACTATTGCAGTCACAGATCCATCCATCCCTGCTCAGCCATCCCTGCATTAACCCCTGCAATACTCTGCCTTCCCTGCGCAATACTCTGCAATGCTCTGCCTTCCCTGCAATACCCCCGCGCAATACTCTGCAAAACACCCGCGCAATACTCTGCAATACACCCGCGCAATACTCTGCAATACACCCGCGCAATACTCTGCAAAACACCCGCGCAATACTCTGCAAAACACCCGCGCAATACTCTGCAAAACACCCGCGCAATACTCTGCAAAACACCCGCGCAATACTCTGCAAAACACCCGCGCATTACTCTGCAATACACCCGCGCAATACTCTGCAATACACCCGCGCAATACTCTGCAAAACACCCGCGCAATACTCTGCAAAACACCCGCGCAATACTCTGCAAAACACCCGCGCAATACTCTGCAAAACACCCGCGCAATACTCTGCAAAACACCCGCGCAATACTCTGCAAAACACCCGCGCAATACTCTGCAATACCCCCGCGCAATACTCTGCAGTACCCCCGCGCAATACTCTGCAATACCCCCGCGCAATACTCTGCAATACCCCCGCGCAATACTCTGCAATACCCCCGCGCAATACTCTGCAATACCCCCGCGCAATACTCTGCAGTACCCCCTGCCAGTACTCTGCAGTACCCCTTGCGCAATACTCTGCAATACCCCCCGCGCAATACTCTGCAATACCCCCGCGCAATACTCTGCAATACCCCCCGCGCAATACTCTGCAGTACCCCCCGCGCAATACTCTGCAATACCCCACTCGCAATACTCTGCAATACCCCACGCACAATACTCTGCAATACCCCACGCACAATACTCTGCAATACCCCACGCACAATACTCTGCAATACCCCACGCACAATACTCTGCAATACCCCACGCACAATACTCTGCAATACCCCACGCACAATACTCTGCAATACCCCACGCACAATACTCTGCAATACCCCACGCACAATACTCTGCAATACCCCACGCACAATACTCTGCAATACCCCCGCACCAATACTCTGCAATACCCCTGCACCAATACTCTGCAATACCCCCGCACCAATACTCTGCAATACCCCCGCACCATACTCTGCAATACCCCCCACACAATACTCTGCAATACCCCCGCACCAATACTCTGCAATACCCCCGCACCAATACTCTGCAATACCCCCGCACCATACTCTGCAATACCCCCGCACCATACTCTGCAATACCCCCACACCAATACTTTGCAATACCCTGGCCAATACTTTGCAATACCCAGAAAATACTCTGGGGAAAAAAAATGTGTTTTAACCACTTCTCGCCCACGTCATATGAGGTCCTTGACTTTGTGCAGGGATATCTAAATGATGCCTGCAGCTACAGGCATCATTCAGATATCATTTTTTTCAGCCGGCGATTCTCTACACCATAAGAACGATCATGGCGGCTGTTCCGCCTCTTGATCGTTCTTACGGGAGGCAAAAAGGGACGTCCCCACTCCCTTCGCCCTCCGGTGCTTCTTCTGACTCACCGCTGCGATCGAAGCCAGGATCGTTTTTTTTCTTGTTTTTTTTCTTGTTTTTTTCCAAGCTTCCCAGCCTAGAGGTGAGATGTGGGGTCTTATTGACCCCATATCTCACTGTAAAGAGGACCTGTCATGCTATATTCCTATTACAAGGGATGTTTACATTCCTTGTAATTGGAATAAAAGTGATCAAAACATTTATTTTTGGGGAAAAACGTGTCAAACTAAAATAAATTAAGTAAAATGAACAATAAAAATAAAAAATAAATATTTAAAGCGCCCCTGTTCCCGCGTGCTCGTATACAGAAGCGAATGTGTACGTAAGTCCCGCCCACATATGAAAACTGAGTTCAAACCACACATGTGAGGTATCGCTGCGAACGTTAGAGCGAGAGCAATCATTTTGGCCCCAGACCTCCTCTGTAACTAAAAACATGTAACCAGTAAAAACATTTAAAACGTCACCTATGGGGATTTTTAAGTAGCGAAGTTTGGCGCCATTCCACAAGCGTGTGCAATATTGAAGGGTGACATGTTGGGTATCTATTTACTCGGCGTAACTTCGTCTTTCATATTATGCAAAAACATTGGGCTAACTTTACTGTTTTTTTTTTTAAAAAGCACAAAACTGTTTTATTTCCCAAAAAAATGCGTTCGAAAAATTGCTGTGCAAATACCATGCGCGATAAAAAGTTGCAACGACAGCCATTGTATTCTCTAGGGTCTTTGCTAAAAAAGCATATATAATGTTTTGGGGTTCTATGTAATTTTCTAGCAAATAAATGATGATTTTTACATGTAGGAGAGGAATGTCAGAATTGGTCTGGGTGTTCCAGAACGCCTGATGGTGCTCCCTGCATGTTGGGCCTCTGTATGTGGCCACGCTGTGTAAAAGTCTCACACATGTGGTATCGCCATACTCGGGAGGAATAGCAGAATGTGTTTTGGGGTGTAATTTGTGGTATGCATATGCTGTGTGTGAGAAATAACCTGCTAATATGAAACTTTTGTGGAAAAAAAAACAAAAAAAAAAAAACCTTGATTTTGCAAAGAATTGTGGGAAAAAATGACAACTTCAAAAAACTCACCATGCCTCTTTCTAAATACCTTGGAATGTCTTCTTTCCAAAAAGGGGTCATTTAGGGGGTATTTGTACTTTTCTGGCATGTTAGGGTCTCAAGAAATGAGAGAGGCCGTCAGTACTTCAGATGTGATCAAATTGATCAATTTTCAGTAATTGGTACCATAGCTTGTAGACCCTATAACTTTCACCCAGACTAAATAATATCCAAATTTTTTTTTTTTTTTTACCAAAGATATGTAGCAGTATACATTTTAGGCCAAATTTATGAAGAAAAATTCATTTTTTGCAAAATCTTATAATAGAAATGAAGAAAAATTCATTTTTTTACAAAATTTTCGTTCTTTTTTCATTTATAGCGAAAAAAATAAAAACCGCAGAGGTGATCAAATACCACCAAAAGAAAGCTCTATTTGTGGGAAAAAAAGGACAAAAATTTCATTTGGTTACAGTGTTGTATGACTGAGTTATTGTCATTCAAAATGTGAGAGCACCGAAAGCTGAAAATTGGTCTGGTTATTAAGGGTGTTTAAGTGCCCAGTTGTCAAGTGGTTAAGGGTGTTTAAGTGCCCAGTTGTCAAGTGGTTAAAAAAAAAAAAAAAATTGGTGAGAAAAAAAAAAAAGCAGAGCAAGAATTCAGGTTTACAGTGGGGAAAATGTATTTAATCCCCTGCAGATTTCACAAGGTTACCCACTTACAAAGAAATGATGGGTCTATCATTTTTTTATCATAGGTGTATTTTAAAATGATAGAGACAGTCATGGATGGGACTTCAAGCACGATAATGACCCAAAACATACCACCAAGGCAACAAATGAGTGGCTCAAGAAGAAGCACATTAAGGTCATGGAGTGGCCTAGCCAGTGTACAGACCGTAACCCTATAGATACTATATGGAGAGAGCTGAAACTTAGTGTTGCCAAGCGACAGTCAAGAAACCTTAAGGATTTAGAGAAGATCTGTAAAGAAGAGTGGACCAAAATAACTCCTGGGATGTGTGCAAACCTGATCACCAACTACAAGAACGGTCTTGCCTCTGTGCTTGCCAACAAGGGCTTCTCCACCAAGTACCAAGTCATGTTTTTCTTGGGGATCAAATACTTATTTTACTCACTGAAATTAAACTCAATTTATAACATTTGTTTCATGTTTTTTTTCTGGATTTGAGGTTGATATTCTGTCCATCGTTTAAAAACACACCTATGATAAAAAATTATAGAACCTTAATTTTTATGCAAATGGGCAAAACTTGCAAAATCTGCACGGGGGGGGGGAAAATAAAAAATAAAAATAATAATAATTCCCCCACTGTAACTGCAATCAGCAGTGTGAAGACCAAAAAAAAAAAAGTATATTCCCACAAGATGCAGCTTGATACGTACTTTATGAGAAAGGTCAGTATGGAAGTCAACTGTTTCTCATCTCTTCCTGCCAGAGCATTGTTAAGGGTTCCTCTTCTGTGAATTTCATTCATTACAGCCACTGTCACCTCTGGGGTTCCATTTCGAACATTGGTCTGTAACAAAGGAGAGATTAACATACTGTAATGGCTTATACACAAATACATGCAGTGGTGCACATGAGCTTTACCACAACATATCATACATGCATCAAAGGGGCCATTTGCTTTCAAAATGGCACCCCAAGACAATGTACTGCAGTGCTTTCCAATATACTGAAACATACTACTTTGCATTGTGGTACACCGCTTTGGGAAAATTGTTGTTTGGTCTGTCCGCTGCTGTCTAAATTAGACCCAGGACCCTGCATTCATGATATCTGCTAAATACCTTTTCTCATTAGCAGTTATAGCAGTCTTGTAACTTCTATCAGCATCCAGCCGAGCACTGGTTAACGCTTGTAGCATTCTCCCCTTTTTGTCCTATGAGGCTGCAGGACCCCTGAGCCTCTGTCTGGACAGTGCGGATTGGCCCTGTGCTGATCACATGCACTCCCAGGGAAAGAAAAAACAAAACAAAAAAACTCTAGCAATCCACACCAAACTGAGCATGTGCAGCTTGCCCCCAAGGCTCTGTTCGATCAGCAGACTGGGCACTGAAAGAAGGGGGAGGATCAGAAAAGACAGGATCGCACAGCACTTTTACACAGTGCACAATGCAGAGGATTAACCCCTCAAGTTCCATAGTGAGTATAACAAGCACGCTTAACTGCATATACACACTGATTTTACTGTTGTGGGTTTAGTAACACGTTAAAAAAAAACTTGCTGTCCGGGCCAATTCGGACACGTCTCAAAAAACAAAAATAATGTTTTGCTAGAGAGATATATAAATAAATAAAAATGTATGTTACACAATATTTGCGCAGCAGTTTAAGCTAATGAACATTTTTAGGAGAAATATACACACACTTTAATGAATTTTAGTGCACACAAATATAATATAATTTCTGGATTTCCACCAGACATATTGTTTGGTGTTGAGGCCAAATCATTTAAATCCAATACAGCTCACCATCCAACTAACACCATTCCTATAGTAAACCATGGAGGTGGTAATATCCAGGTATGGGGGTGTTTCTCTTCAGCAGGGACTGGAGCACTTATCAGGATAGAAGGAAAAATGGATGGGGCAAAATACAGCCAAATTCTTCAGAAAATGTGCTGCCCTCTGCCAGAAAAGTTGTAAATGGGAAGGAGGTATACCTTCCAACATGACAATGACCCAAAACACACAAAGGGTGAATGCCCTTGCATGGTATAGTCAGAGCTCAGATTTAAACCCCATTGAAAATCTGTGGAATCCCTTGAATGCTGGCGTTCACAAAATGTAACTGAACTTAAATATTAAATATCAAATACTGCAAAGAAACATATCCCAACAGACTAAAGGTTGTAAATAAAGTAAAAGGTGGTTCAAACAAAATACTGACATAAGGGGGATCCTTTTTCCAACTGAGGGATTCTGTTTTTGATTTTTTTCCCTGACTTGTATCTTTCACTTGGATGTTAGAAGTTGCACTAAGTAAACGCAAAAACAAAAAACGGTGTCTGTCTTCATTCCAGGCTGCAAAGCAACCTATTCTATTCCCACTGTACGTTGATTTGAATATTAGTAGGTACTCTGGGATTGCCCTGCAGCAATATTGTTAGCTTGGCTACTTTAAGGCCATGTAGGGTTTATTTTATGGTCAAAAAAGGAGTAGGGGAAAAAAAAAATGTTTAGGCCATGTTATTTCTTAAAGCGGAATTCCACCCCAATTTACATCCATGGCTGCAATTTTTGCTGATCATATCCCATTAAAAAAAAAAAAAGCAAAAATCCTGCTTCAAGTTATACAAATTCAAAACCATTAGTATTTTCTCACTGTTTCTTAATAAAAAGGAGAGGAACAACCTTGCCTCTTACCTCCAAAACAGCATCGAGTGCCGCAGATACCTGGAAACCTCTGAGCAGCCTGTCATATTTTCTTATGCGCTTCTTTACTGGCTTACTGATAACAACGTCGTCCTGTAGAGATCAACACTGAAAAGTTACTAGACATAATAGATTTCTGACAGTCATTGTGTTATCCAATCTACCAGTACCTAGGCATAGAGGCTGCTGTGCAATTTATAGCTGCATCTTTCAAGCCACAGCTCCCCAGCAGTCTCTACATAGCAGCTGTGAAAAGTCCTCCCATTGGGTGATCACAAGTAACAAAACAAAATAAAAAAAGTAGAGTGAATATAAAATGGGAGAGCTTTTTTTTTTTAAATATATATATATATATATATATATATATATATATATATATATTGTAAGGGATTAGCTCGGTAGCGGGGGTGTGCGACCCCCTGGATGGGTTCACTACACACTGAAAGATACAGAGAAACAGCCAAAGACGGTTGAAAACAAAGAATTTGGTTTATTCTGCCATCTTGCTGGAAACAATTGCAAGCATCCAAACAGCATAAACAAAATCAAACATAAAATAAACCCTGGCCACTTGGGGCGTCTACCTTCACCGCACAGGAACCCATCTATGGAGTCTGGCACAGCCTAGTGCTGGGCAGACACTGCTGGTCATACAGCAGAAAACAAATAGTCTTTTTAATTTTTATCACACAGAACAATCAACAGCACCTCACCCCGTCAGAAGTATTTCTGTTCACTGCTCTCCTTCGCATAAAAAGCCTCAGGATGCAGCAATCAGTAGTAATCCTCTGGATTACTTATAGAGGCCTTAAATTGCCTCATTTTGAACACCCTTAAACCTTTCTGGCTACTTCTGCAGCCAACACCTGATAATAATTGGTGTATTGTCTAAACAAGGCAGAAATGTATCTCCCGTCTGTGACAACACCCACAGATTTACCTGACTTCCTGTCAATAATAATACAACACACACTATATATATATATATATATATATATATATATATATATATATATATATATATATATATATATATATATATATATATATATATATATATATATATACACACACACACACACACACACACACATATACACACACACACACACACACTGCAAGAAATTAAGATTTTTTTTGGATTAAATGCCAATTAAACATCCTCTCAAATATGTCCAAATGCAATACAAAAAAATATCTCCAATAGTCCAACTTTGTCAATGCCAAAAACTAGGGCAATTATAAAAAACACACACACACACACACAAACATTCCAGAGGCAATGATGTAAATGCACCCATACAGGCTATACAAAGATATACTGCAGATCAGACTTCTGAAAACAGAGTTTGCACTGCTGCTAGCTAGAAACTGTATACATTTTTATTTATTTTTGAGCTGGCAAATTTTTGTATTGTCCATGTATTGCAAGTTGCCCAACTACATGCAACCATTCTCTAACTTCACATCTTATTTATTTCTTGTACACACACACACACACACACACACACACACACTAAAACAGCTTTTAAATCCATGAACCCTTATAGGGCCGCATCTCTGTACCTGTTTTGGCATATAGTCCTTGCCCCTCACAAACACTCTGTATCTCGGATGTTTCCTGGCTGGAAGCTCATTTAGTTTCCTCTCTTCGGGCTTCCGGTGTTTGATATTGAGCACTCCGTTTGTCATTCCCACCACAATCATATCATCGTCAGGCTACAAGAGAGAACATTAAATGAATATTCTCCATAAGATCTACTGTCTGATTATTATTTACCGAAATCTCAACATTTTTAGTAAGATTATTGGAACAATTTACCAAAAGAACATTACACTTTATCACAATGAAGATTTGGAACTGAAAATATGAAATGATTGGAGAGGGGATGTTGCATCTGCACAGACTTTATAAGCTATAATAGAAAAAGACTGTGGCCCGGATTCAGAAAGGACTTACGACGGCGTATCTCCAGATACGCCGTCGTAAGTCCAAATGTGCGCCGTCGTATCAATGCGCTTATTCAGGAACCGTGATACGCCTGAATTTTGCAAGATACGACCGACGTAAGTCTCCTTACGCCGTCGTATCTTGGGTGCATATTTACACTGGCCGCAAGGGGCGCTTCTGTAGATTTACGCGTCGAATATGCAAATGACCTAGGTACGCCGATTCACGAACGTACTTGTGCCCGTTGAATTTAGCTAGACCGTTTACGTAAGGCGTACGTCCGGCGTAAATTTACCCCTCATAAATCAGGGGTAAGTCATGTTAAGTTATGGACGTCGGAAAAGCGTCGTATTTTATGTTGTTTGCGTAAGTCGTACGTGAATGGGGCTGGGCGTAGGTTACGTTCACGTCGAAAGCATTGAGCTGACGTATCTTAGGGAGTAGTTGCGACATGATTCTGAGCATGCGCCATTCGATCGGCCATGCATTTACATGGGGTCACGCTTCATTATAATACAACACGCCCACCTTCCACCTGCTTTGAATTAGGCCGGCCGATTTACGTTACGCCGGCACAACGTTGTCGGCGAGTGCTTTGTGAATACAGTACGAGCCTCTCCAAGTTACGTCGGCGTAGCGCATATGAGATGCGCTACGCCAAACTAAAGATGCGCCGATCTCTCTGAATCCCGGCCTGTGTATCCATTTGTCTGCCAACATACCAATCTATGGTTTTTCTTACCAATGCCTGCAGAGCCTAGTTTATTTTAGTAAACAGAGGCACTATAGAACTGTAACTCAGTCATGCTTACTCACTAAGGTAACAGTGAGCAAGCTGTAATAATGTGGAGAAACATTTCCTTATCCAAGACAGTCTTTAGCAGTCACTGATTGGCTGTGTTACTGTACACAGATTATCCCCAAGAACAGATATTCTTACGAAAAATTACTACCGGAAGCGAGTTCCGGGTTTCAAAGTACTTACCGCCAATGCAAGAGTCAAAATGGAGGCAGCATAGTCAAAGCTATGAACTACTTTATAATTCATTGTGCTGTAAATCTTGACATGCCTGTTTAAGAGATACAAAACATTCTACATTAATATACACACACACACAAAAAACACAGATGGTAAACTTTAAAATAGAAGCAGCACTGGCATTGAAAACCCAGCCTCAGCTAGTACAACAACGTCTGGGCCCCACATATCAAGGTTTTAGCAATAGGATTAGTTTATTATGCCCAGTGTCTGTACAGGCAAAATGAAGTATGGGTATATCGCTCTGCCTGTACATGGCGCCTGCCCGCAGTAAATGTGCTGTGGGCAGTCAACAAGTGGTTAAAGAGACTTCAGTTTTGTTTAGAAAAAAATAAAATTGGGTGATCCATGTACTGTACATTACAAAGATTTTAGCCATATCCGTTGTGCAGAAATAATTTTTGTTGTTTCTAGTGATACAGCCAGAATGAAAAACATGTGCAAGAAAAAAAAATTAATTGAATGTAAACGCCCTCTCGAATATGTCCAAATGCAATATTAAAAAAAAAAAAAAAAAAAAAAAAAAAACCTCATCTCCAATAGTGCAACTTTATCAAAGCCAAAAACTTATCAGCCAGTGGAGTGAATGGAGGCTTACCAAAGTTAATGGCTACACCATTAAAGCGGAGATTGACTCACAAAAAACAAACAAAAAAATAAAAAAAATAAAAAAAAAAAACTTTTCCATCGGCACCATCCCACAACATACATACACAATGGCAATATTTATTTTTTTAGGTTTTCATTACCTTAATATATCATTCTGACATCCGAATTCTGTTTTTTCCTCCTGCGGGAGTAGGCGACTCTACTCCCTTTCCCCAGCGCCGCAGTGCTCTCTGGGAGCTCTTTGCAATGTCTCCTGGGAGTAGAGTGTCATGCTTCCCAAGAGACATTGTGGAACGCCATCCTTTAAAATCCTGCGAGATTTTCAAGAAAGAAGCGATGCATACCATCACAACGGGGCGTGAACTTTTAATGACGCCGCCCGTTGTGATGGCAACCAATTAGTTTACTCGCCGTAAACACTGTGCAGGCGCGAGAAAGAGGGTGAATGCTGGGAGATCAGCAATCACCGCTTCCAGGAAGTGATTGCTTGTGGGCTTCACAATGCCCACAAGCAAAATAGAAACTCACTGCAACGGATTTTATAAATAATTCTTTGACCCGAAAACAGACATCGGCTATGTGCAGAGATCGAACAATTGAGTGTACCGTTATCTTGTGAAACACCATTTAATGCAAAAAAAAAAAAAAAAAAAAGGATTGGCCGTGGAACCCCCGCTTTAAGTGCAGTAGACTCGCATTAGTATCATAGGGAATTGCTGTGTCTTTCTTCTTTAATTCTTGCTGGTAACACTCCGGATAATGATGATGTGACTAAACTCCAAACTATACCAGAAAACGGAAAGAAACTTCTATGGTGCAAGATTGTTAAAACAAATCTACACCCAGGTGAAACATCTTTTAAACAAGTGCAACCCCTGAAAATGCCTGTTAATGCAAAGGGCAATTATAAAACAGACACGTCGTACCATCATATGGGTGATCCAAGTGGCAATGTTTTTTTTATGTACTTATAGTGGTTTGATCTTTAGCTATCTATACGTTATATACCCTTTTTTACTACTGTAAACGTTCCCCATTTTTTAAATAAATACTACACCATAAGGCACCTTTCGTCCGATTGCCTTTAATATTTTGGGGACATCTGGTTGGAGTTCTACCAAGAGAGTGTGACGGATCCCTGACATTGGAGCTGGTGGACATCCCCCATCTCACCCATGCCGTTTTAAATAACCTTTCTGGTGAGTGTACATCACACTTAGGGCTGTCTGGTGAAGGCCGATGAGTGGGGTTGCACTTTCTACTTGCATGAAAACATGTTTCACCTGGGTGTAGCTTTGTTTTAACCATATTACTCCATACAACCTTAATTTTCTGGTGTCTGGTATAGTTTGGAGTTTAGTCACATCATTATCCGGAGTGTTACCATCAAGAATTAAAAAGGAGAAAGACACATTAATTCCCTATGATACTAATGCCGGGTACACACCATCACTTTATGTGATGAAAAAAAACGAAGTTTTTAAAAACGTCAATTAAAATGACAGTGTGTGGGGAAAACGTTGTTTTATGTCTTGTGAAAAACGACGAAAAAAAAAATTGAAGCATGCTTCAATTTTGTGTGCCGTTTTTCAAAACGTTGTTTTTGTGTCATAAAAAATGACCGTTTGTAGGATAAAACGTCATTTAAAACAACGTTTTTAAACCCACGCATGCTCAGAAGCAAGTTAGGACGCGAGTTTGAAGGGAACAGAGTGTCGTCGTACGTGCTGAACGTAACCGCGCTTTGCTAGAGCTTTTGGAAAAAAACGATGGTGTGTATGCATCGTTTTTGAAAATGAAGTTTGAAAAACTTCGTTTTTTTTCATCACATAAAACGTCGTTTTTTTCTATCACAAAAAACGACCGTCTGTACGCGGCATAATGAGAGTGCTGCACTTAATGTGTAGCCATTCATTTTGGTAAGCCTCTATTCACATCAGTGGCTGAATAGTTTTTGGCATTGATAAAGTCAGACTATTGGAGATATTTTTGGAATTGCAATTGGACATATTTAAGAGAACGTTTAATTAGCATTTAATCAATATTGTGGTTTCATTTTTTTTCATATCTTGCTCTTTATTAATTCACTACAGCGCTGCACATTTTATATGATTATCGTTTATAGGACTGAATATATTGCCTGTTTTTGCTAGCAGCTGTGCACGTTTATTTATTTTTTGGTATATCACTCACTTTCACCCCTCTTTTTATTTTATATTAACACTTTGAAAGTATCTCAACAAAAAATTCATTTTTTTGGTGGAGGATGCCTAAAATCTGACTTGTCTTAGTGCAGACTACTGGGAAAATCATTGAACCAATGACACCAGAAGCAAATTATATTTGTGGGGAAACTTCTGTACACCAATGGTTTACAGACAGTCTTCCAGGTTGCCCCATTTCAATACATTTTACAGAAAATAACAGAGCAGCAGGTTGAAATAAAAAGGCAATGTTCCAAGAACACTAGATTACAATATGGCTTGTGCAGCACTTGTACACGGTATAGATTTTTCCCATGAAAGTGGAGTTACCATCCCACGTATAAAAACTTATTTTCAGCCATACTAGTGTGTGGAGAAAAACTGAAGACAACAACTTAATCACTACTTAAAGAACAAGGGCACTTTCAGACAAAAGGCTCTAATTTTTGCCCCTTTGCCCTGACTTAAAAGGATCCCACCCTCCTCCCCCAGGCCCCCCATAGGTGTGATGTTGTAAAGCGCTGCGCAAACTGTTGGCGCTATATAAATCCTGTATAATAATACTTAGATCTGGTGGTCGCAGCATTGATTTGTTTAAACAGGCTCCCTCTCCTGGCTGCAAAGGACCAGCAAAGCCCTGTAGACTTTTATAGGGATGTCTACCTTTCATTAGATGGAGGTAAGACAAGTCTTTGTGGCTATACAGCCAGGAGAGGGAGGTATCAGATCTCTAAGCATACTATTGTGGAGAAGGGAGGAGGGTCAAACGTTTCGGTGAGGGTAAAGGGACAAAAAGGATAAATTGCACTTATTCTTTAAAGGGAACTTTTCACTCAAAAATGTATCTCTCTATTACAAAACACACCTGTCTAATGATCCAGAGAGCAGCCTTTGTCCGGAACTGCTGAGAGACAGAGTGGTGACCGTCTTGTGATGGTTTCTCAGGGACACCAGTAACTGTCCACCCTTCAGCATGTCCCACACTTTCACATATCGACCACCTAAGGAAGGACCAGGTAGAGTTAAACAAACTGGAAGGTACTGCTGAGATTTCTAGCATGTAAATTATGCTCAAATTATTGTTTGGGCGCACACAAAAAATATAAATCTCAAAATTTTCTGTTAAATACAAAAGATTAGATTGCTTTTTAGTATACAGATCTTCAATATGTTAAGCAAAATGTCAGCGAAAAAACACAAAACACATACCTGTACATAGATGGCTTTTTAAAGCGTCACTAAAAACTTTAGTTTTGGATAGAGTGGAGATTGATTAGAGCCCCTATCAGGTTTTATTGCCATCTGTGTCCCCATTAGGGAGACTCACCCTCTCCATTTGTCCTGTTTACCATTATCATTAAAAGTGAAAGTAAAATAAAATCCCAAATTTAGGATTGACATCAAAACCGCAATAGAGGGGAAACCTTCCAATGGGGAAACTAGCTCCGGGGACGCTATGGGAGTCCCTTACTTGAGGGGGATTTTCTCTCACTTCCTGTTTTAACTATGGGACAGGAAGTAAAAAAAGAAATTTCCTCAATTGTATACAGATGGCAAAAAAAAGTTTGCTTTTACCAAGGTACTCGTCTCCATACGTTCTGGAGCTGCTCGGTGTTGATACCCATATGGCAACAAACCTCTTCGATGGTGCTCAAAATAACAGGTGTACCCGTGACCTAGACCTATCATATATGCATCTTATTTGCAGAGCTGCTGGAGGTCTCTCTCCCCCCCCCCCCCCCCCCCCCCTCATATCAAAAGTTGGCACATACACTTTTCAGCGACATCCACTGGGCTTTTGCTCTAAACTGGCAATGTCCCTCCATTTCACGGTCACAGGTGCTCCATCGCATGGAATCCATTTGATTGATGGAAAGGGTACACCACACCCTCATGGACACCATGCACATATTCAAACGCAAGTGGGCTTACCGGTTGCCTTACCAGATATAAATCGGTGTTTGGATGCTTTTTATCTCAATGCTTTAAGATAAAAAACATGTGTGCAGCAGCCACTCTCAGCTCCTCAAATACTTACCTGAGCCCCATCTAGATCCAGCGATAGGAATGTCTCGGCCAACTAGGATTCTCCTCCTCACTGGCTGAGACAGCAGTCGGCCAATGAGGAGAGAAAGGGGCTGGACCGTGGCTCCATGTCTGAATGGACACAGGAAGCGGTGGCTCGGGTGCCCCCATAGAAAGCTGTTTGCTGTGGGGACACTCAACAGGAGGGAGGGGCCAGGATCACCAAAGAGGGACCCGAGAAGAGGAGGATCTGATCAGTGCAAAACCACTATATAGAGCAGGCAAGTACAACATAACATGTTTATTTTCAACTAAAAAAAATATAAAAATACAAGATTTTACAAATCACTTTGGTATGTGTGTACAGTAAAACCTTGGTTTGAGTGTAACTTTGTTTGAGAGCGCTTTGCAAGACAGGCAACATTTTTTAATACATTTTGACTCAATATACAAGTGATGTCTTGATATACAAGTAGCATCATGTCACTACTGAGTATAAAAGAGAAGGGAGGTGCTTCCAAGTGTAGCAAAATGGTTACATTTAATTAAGGTACAATATTTAGCAACATATTGCTACACTTAGAGACGCCTCTCCTCTTTTATACTCTGTAGCTCCTGTTAGATTTTGCTTCTAATCCACGTGGAGGCTTCCATTTGTGGATAGACCTTTTATTGCTTACACAACTTATCACATTGCTAGGTTTTTATATGGACTATAAACTGAAGGACCAATGACTAAATGGAGTGGAACGAATCATCCGAGTTTCCATTATTTCTTATAGAGAAATTGGCTTTGATATACAAGTGCTTTGGATTACAAGCATGTTTCTGGTCTCTCTACACAATATATAGTGTAGGACGACAGATTTTATTAATTAGGTGGGCAGTCTCCTCCGGGAATGTCTGTGTACTAAGCAGTGATTACTTATCACTGCTTAATAAAAACGGACATCTGTGTTTCAGTGAATTTCTGGTACTGTAATCTCGTAAAGTCTCACGAGATTCCAGTATTAGGGGCCGTTCACCATTGTTGGAAGTGTTAGTAGATCGCTTCACTCCTCCAAAGGAGAAGTGTTCTACACCTCTTCATAAACTGGCATCCAGAGAACAATCTCCTCTGTGAATATCGGAGAATGAAGTAGTGAAAAATTTTCACTGCTTCATAAAACAGACACCACAATGTTTCTCATTATCTCCATCTAAGCGATGCTGTGAAACTTGGCATCTCTAATCTCTGTTGAAGGGGAGGATCATGATTAAAAGGCATATGCTTATGTGATCAGTACTGTATAGAACTTGGATCAATTTACCAAATATGTCAAGACACAACACTGCATGCACCTGTGACAGGGTTACGAACTAGGATACCCAAATCTGTCTATAGACAACGCATTAAAGGCCTTCTCAGGTCATGAACTTAGCGTTAAACGATGATCCTAGACTTATTCCGGCATGGGGCACGATACTAAAAGTGTTGCACAACCAACTTTTACTTACACTGTCTCCCCCCCCCCCAAACTTTATTGCAAATCCCAAGGCGGCTGGTAAGCCCTCCAGTCTGCTTTAAAAAAAAAAAGTAAACACAAGGATGCGGTTGTGCTTACATGCCACTAACATATTAGTTTATGCACGTGGCAGTCAGAGGGTTAAAGGCTAAAGCATATAATTTCATGAATAAATCATCCAACGTTAGTTTTTTTATAAGCTGTATTGTTCCTTGCACCATACCTGCAGAGACAAGAAGCCCCTCAGAAGGGAAGAGAAGAACACTCTCCACTGGATGCTCGTGGTCCATGCTCATCACACTCGTTTCTGTCCGGGTATCAAATACTTTTACTGTGTGATCGTAAGAACCTGCAATCACAATCATGTGGTGAGATCAGCACATTCACAAGAAATATTCAGAAACCCCATGGGTTACACATTTAAAGGGGCACACAGACACAGAATGCAGGTGCTAAACAGACGATATGAACAAATCACCCACTGCAACTATTCTGACAGCTAGCCGTGTCAGCTGTACAAACCCCTAAAATGGTGCCGCCATCATATTGGAAGCACACTTTTCCACCTGGCTCCTTCAATTTTCTAACTGATCGATGTTGGGGCAGGAGGCAGCCAACAGGATCACCCACTGAGTGATGGTCAGTTCATAAGGAATTTATCCAAATTCCAATAGTGTATGGCCAGGTTAAATCTCCACAAGCACACACACACACACAAAAAAACAACACTATAAGGCCCCCCTTCACAATGACCATTCTGATCAGGTCACTATTAGGATTTTAGGTGGGCCTGATCGGACAGCCTATTCAGCCCTATGGACTGGAGGGTGCAACACAGACTTGTGTCCGTTTACACTCTCCTACCTCGGATTTGATCCAGACAGCTGAAAACAAATGGAAGGAGATCTGTTCTCCATGCAGGTGGATCAGATCGGAGGTAGTTGCGTGTAAAACAGACAGCGGGGTCCGTTACCACCTGAAGAGCAGAGCATAAACTAAGCAGACACAGACCTGTGATCCGCCCACTCCGATCAGCAGACAGATGCCCTGCTGATCGAAAAAGAGGGCCCACCTGTGTGAAAGGGGCCTTCTTAAAACTTCTCCATCACAAAAATATACATTTTTTATTATCATAAAAAAAAAAAAAAAAAAAAAAAATAATATGTGCATTGCTTTTTTGGGATTTTCACATTTCATAGAAACCAGTGCATTTAGATTTTTAGTAAAGATAACAGTTATAAATGAAATACAGGTTTAAAGCTACACATTAAAATGATGATCTCTGCCCTTCTAGGAGATAAAAAAAGGGGAATGTCTCATCTCAGAGATGGGAGGTATGCAGTGCTTGTACCCCAAATACTGACAAAACCCATTTAATATGTATCATCCAGAGTTAGCTAACCTCTCATTTGCTGGAAGAGAGGAAAGACTACTCACCTGTGACAAACAAATCATCACTAAGTTTACTAGCACAGCCGCAGCGCACATAGTCTGTGTGCTCTTGGTAGGAAGAGATTTCAGTGCCGTTTGGAATATCCCAGATCTTGGATGAATAGTCATCAGAGCCCGATACAATCCGATACTTGTCTGACATGAAATCCACAACATGTACAGCTCTATATAAAAGAAGAAATAAATGTATAAAAAAAAAAAAATGTATTTGCCGTGATCAAGGTACACCTACTAATATACTATTTGGGGGGTCCTCACAGATCTGCGGAATATAAAACTAGTACTTACTGATAAGCCATTTCTGCACAGCCAAGAGAAGGATTTAAAATGGTTGTTTAACCCCTTCCTGCGCACAAATCCTGTATTAAAATCCTCCTTTGAGAGCTAGCAGACATAACTTTGCGCAGTTGCCAGCCCTCAAACTTGTCACTGACCATTTAGGTCGCTGCCAACAACTTGGAACCAATCAGAATACATCCTGATCATGTTGACTCAGTCATTTATGAAATACTGATCACATGAAAGATGAGAGCTAAGATGAGAGCTTTACTGACAAAATACTGCAAGTCGCCTTAAGATGGCACTGCACTCTGAAGGTGGCAGTGCACATGTGTGTAGTAGTAGTGTAATTATACGGAGCATCATCACCCCCACTGTCTGCTATGTGAACTGGTGTAGGAACCCCCTGACAGTTCACTACAAATCTGCAATCATTACTAAAAGATAGCACAGGTCATTGGTGGTTCTTTGCAAGGTTGCACATTGCTTCAGTGGTGTCCCTGGTAAACTAATTTGAAGCACTCATCAATGTATTATAAAGGAATGTCCCATACACTGAAAAAAGGGGGCGGACATTCTCAACCTGTCTTATAGGATCTTTCACATGTGTAACAACATGACAAAAAGCAGCCCCTGAATACTCATCCCAATGCCCCCCCTGTGGTATAACCCACGGCTAGTTGAAATATATAAGCTCCCAGAAGGGCATGCTGGGCACAGTATGGCATTACATATGTTCACCAGCTGTTCGCAAACAAGACTTTTAGAACATTCAAAGACTTGCAGATTGAATATAAGATTCACAATATCTTCTATTTCCACTATCTGGAACTACGTCATGCAGTGGCGGCACAAATTGGTTTAAAGGAGGTCAAGCTTTCCCCCGCATTCAATCTAATCATATGTAGGAGAATGTCCGTTTATAGCCGTTATCCTTTGTAAAAGGTATGTTATAGATGTTGTAATCCTCATTTTTTTAAATATTAATACATTTGTAATAATAAAAAAATTTGCATCAGGGTTTCCAACACGTAAGTAGAATAGGTTCAATAAAAAGTAAAAGGAGTCGTATACGCATGGAAGAGAACCCCAAGCTAATGATGCATGTATGTTCTAATGCTCTTAAAGTGTATCTATAGTCAAATTGTAAAAACGCATATATTGATTCCACATTGTATTTCAATTATTTCTACCCTACTTCTATTAATCTGAATGATTTCAAAGTTTGTAAACTTACTTTGTGAAGAATCCCCACACATTTACCTACTTGAATTCCGTGACACATATTCACTATGCCTTGTGTCACACATTTCAAAAAGCCTGCCTTATGAATTACAGAGTTGCTGAAAATAGTTTTTAGGAGGCAGAGTCAGTAGAGGAATCATTTCTTGCAGGCAAAGTACCATGGAATATGTAGTCTTCAGAAATTGAGAGTAAAACAGCTGCAAAGCATGCATGGAATCCAGAAAGTTGTGAAAAGTGATGCTTAGGTTATAAAATTAAAGTTTATGCTGAGATCAGAATATTAAGGGGGTTGTAAAGGTTTGTTTCTTATTTTCTAAATAGGTTCCTTTAAGCTAGTGCATTGTTGGTTCACTTACCTTTTCCTTCCATTTCCCTTCTAAATGCTTTTCTTTGTCTGAATTTCTCACTTCCTGTTTCTCCTCAGTAAGCTTGCCCCCATCATCCGAGCCATTCTGTCTGGGGGTTAGTCAGCCAGAACAGCTTACGGAGGAGGAACAGGAAGTGAGAAACTCAGACAAAGAAAACAAAGAAAAAAACATTTAGAAGGGAAATCGAAGGAAAGGGTAATTGAACCAACAATGCACTAGCTTAAAGAAACCCATTTAGAAAATAAACCTTTACAACCCCTTTAATTCTAATACCGGTAGGATGGTGTGTCCCTTGTATGCATGGTCCATTACATGAAGATGTGCAGTAAATACATTTCCATAGACTTTACACATTACATGCCACATGTAACACACACACCTCCACTGCCAAAACAGGTGCACTTTGATAAGCAACCAAATGATTATATAGTCTGCACTATTGAAGAGTTTGAGGTTTTCAGAAATCAGATTACAGAGCAATTCGTTTGGACAATACCGGATATAAAATTGGTATCCACACTAAAAACACACAACAAGCAGGGTCTAAACTCACAGCTACCATTATTCAAAACAACAGAATAAGCTATGTTATGAATGGAGACTCCAGGTGAACACTTACTTGCTGTGTCCGGAGTACTGTCTGAGAGCGGCCTTTCCATTGATATCGAAAAGCTGAACAACGCTGTTTTCACAGCCAGCAGCAAGTAATCTCCCATCTTCTCTGTAGGTCCCACAATAAGCTGTGTCTTTGAAGCGGGAGAAGGTTTTTATAGGTTCTTGAGAATACTGCCCATAAATATGGATCTAAGGAGAAAAAATGTTTTTGTCAAGTGGTTCCAATGGCTTTAATACCTTCATTTTTACCATGGTATGCAGATCAGGAGGAGTTCCAACATTACTCCAATTTTTAAAACTCACACTTGCTCCAGATAAGCAGGTCAGAGACTCAAAAATCAATACAGCTAGACTTTTTATTGAAAGAGGTCAATGAAGGACACCTTGATAATTTCTCTTAGAACAGGTCACCATTGAGCCATGAATTCTATGACCCATTGCTTTGATCAACTTTTTTTAAACTGGAGGAATCTTACAGTACATAAGTGTGAACAGTAATATTTGATAAAAGATCAAATTAAATAAGGATTTTGGACAGTTAAAAAAATTGTAGTGTTCTTCACACGGTGATCAGTGAAGACATGCCCACTTACACTGGGTGGTCAGTAGAAATTTCCCTTTACTAGATGGTCAGTGAAGTCCCTCCTTACATTGGTTATCAGTGAGATTAGGGCCCCATTCGCTGCTGGTCAGAAAGAATGTGCCCCTTTATAGATGGCTAAAAATATCATTGGCGTCAGTATTAACTGATTCGAGATGCAGAAACTGCTCTTTCCTCAAAGAATCTCTAGCAACCTTTGGGCAGCCTTGGATGAGAAAGGATGCTACATGCAGAACATAAAAACAAAGACTAAATATATCTTTAAGAGCATACCGTATATACTTGGGTATAAGCTGAGGCACCTAATTTTACCACAAAAAAAATAAATTGGAAAACGTATTGACTCGAGTAGAAGTCTAGGGTGTCCGTGCCTCTCTGTGCCCATGACTAGACTTGCGCTTAATATGGGAGTCTATGGAAGGGGTGCACGAGTATGAAAAAGGAAAAAAAAAAAAAAAAAACCACACCCCTGTTTTTAAACCTACCATGCTAAAAAGCATAACACATTTTCCTTTAGTGGTCAGTATACAAATATACAGCGAGTATAGAAAATACATTTGTTTTATCCAGCTGTATTTACTCCAAGGGAAAGATATAACACCAACACATCAAAAAAAAAAAAAAAAAAAAAAAACAATCGCCGAGTTGGAAAAAGATCACCCTTTTGTGTCAGTATTTTGTTGAACCAACTTTTATGAGTCTCTATTAACTTTGCATACCTAGGACTTTCCAATATTTGCCCACTCTTCTTTGCAGAACTGCCCAAGTTCAGTTAAACTTGATGGTGACCGTTTGTGGACTGCAGACTTCAAGTCATTTCACAGATTTTCAATGGAGTTTAAGTCTGGGCTACGACTAGGCCATGCAAGAACATTCACCTTTTTCTCCTTCAACCACTGTGTGGTCATTTTTGCTGTGCACTTTGGGGCATTGTCGTCATGTTGGAGGGTAAACCTTCCCATTGACAACTTTCTGGCAGAGGACAGCAGATTTTCTTCAAGAAGTTAGCATTATTTTGCCCCATCTATGTATCCTATCCTGACAAGTGCTCCAGTCCCTGCTGCAGAGAAACACCACATAACATGATAGGACCACATTCATGCTTTACTGTAGGAATTGTGTTATTTGGATGGTGAGGAGTATTGGATTTGCACAAGACATATCGTTTGGTGTGGAGGCCAAATCATAAAATTTTAGTCTCATCTGACCACAACGCCTTTTTCCATGTGGCCTCAGAATCTTCAAGGTGCGTTTGGGCAAAGCTCAGTCATGACTGCACGTATCCTTTCTTAAGAGGCTTTTTTTCTTCAACCCTCCCATACAGTTACATTTGTGGAGAAATTGTGATATTGTCACAGCCACACAATGGGCACTCTGTCATAAATTCATGCAACTGCTTCAGAGTTGCTGTAGGCCTCTTGGTAGCCTCTCTGACCAGTTTCCTCCTGGCTCTTTCATCCAGTATGGAGCAACGTCCTGATCCAGGGAGGGTCTGTGATGTACCAAATACCTTCCACTTCATTACCTTAGCATACTTGGATTGCCCTGGACCATTCATCTCCAGCCATATTCTGTCTCCCCTTTCATCATGCAGGTGCCATTGTTGTTTATAAAACCCTGCCTGGTGCCTCTTTGCCCTTCCCCTCTTTTTCAGTTCATGGATTCTCAATTATTTTCTGAGAAGGCAGCCTCAAAACGTATTAATGACAACCAGAGACATATTAAAGCACTATCCACTATTCCTAACCTGCGGGAATTTCCTTGTACATTGTATTTTGTACTTACTTGTGCCTAAAATATGTTTTTTTTTTTTTTTTTTTTTTTTTTTTTGCTTAGGCTTTTTTAACACTCAGGGTTTTTGTACCAGGGTAGCACTGTTTTAGCATCTCTTCCTCTGCGTGTTTAATAACAGACATCACTGTGCTTATTATATAAAGCCTCCGAAATGTATTCTTATTTTTTTGTAGCCATCTCCTTTCGCCTGTCTACAACTTTATCCTGGAGATCTTTTGACAGTGCCTTACCACCCATAGTTGGTTGTTTGCTTCAGTTGCACTACCAGGGACTGAAATGCTTCAGGAAAGCTTTTTTCATGAGTCATTAATTAAAATTACCACAGCTGATCACAGTTGAAAGTCAAATGGCTTTCTGCGTCATTGAGAAGGTGATTAGCTATATCATCTAGAGCAGGGAATTGCAATTAGCGGACCTCCTGCTGTTGCAGAACTACAAGTCCCATGAGGCATAGCAAGACTCTGACAGCCACAAGCATGACACCCAGAGGCATGCTGGGAATTGTAGTTTTGCAACATCTGGAGGTCCGCTAATTGCATATCCCTGTTCTAGAGCGTACAAGTCATTTTTGGGGGGGGGGGGGGGGTGGTGTGTCCTTTTTCCAACTCAGGGATTCTGTTCTTGATTTTAAGAGAATAAAAATATTTTCTGACATATTTGTGTTATATCTTTTACTCAAATGTTATAAGTTGCACTGAGAAAATACAGCTGGATAAAACAAAAACTGTGTGTCTTAATTTCAGGCTGTAAAGCAACAAGGAGGGCAATTATTTTCTATACCTATTGTATATAAAATAAGAAAAAACACATACATACACACATTTGTTGCGTTATTTGATAAGGTGTAGCCTTCAGTGTATTGTGTATCGAAAACATTTATTTTTTTAGTTTTGGATAGAGTTGGGAATGATTAGGAGCATATGTATATTGTAGATGTATTGCAATACATAGGGTGCACGAAAAGACCTCTATGGAAACAAATAAGGGAACATGTACAAAATATAGAAAAAGGCTTTCCGAAGCATGTTTCACGTCAGTTTGCGTTATGTCATGGAAAAAAATCCGAAAGATCTAAAGTTCTGGGCCATAGACAAGTATAAACCCCACTGGAGGGGTAGCCATAAAGTTAGGAAGTTGAGTAAAAGGGAATCAAGGTGGATCCATGAAATGGGTTCACTTGTGCCCATTGGCCTGAACATCGACTTTGATTTGAATGGTTTCATATCGGATTATTGATTTTAATTTTTAATAATGAACATTTTATTATCCTTTAATAATCTTATTGGTACTTGTGTGTATATATATATATATATATATATATATATATATATATATATATATATATATATATATATATATATATATATTAATATTATATTTACCCCTCCCAATTGGTAGGAATCCCCTTTTGTGAGTAGGGCAATGTGAGGGATTAATCACATTCCGACTGGTGGTTGCTATATGTACTATTTTTAAATATTGTGGTTTTTAGTCTGGCATTATTATTGACCACTGGAGGGAGCATGACTATTCAAGTGTGTAGTCAATATGATGGTTTTAAAATCAGGAATACCTTGGCTTTATACTTTAAATGTTTCTCTGAATTTCTTATTAAAGAAGTGTTATGTATTGTATCTTAAAGATATAAAGTGTAGATTTTTGCCAGCAATGATGTGTCAAATGACCCCTCTGTTACCTTGACAACAAGTACGTAGCTGCTGCAATATAAACTCAGGCACTTGTGTCACATGGCTACCCATGATTAAGTCATGTGACCTAACGCGTAGGGAGAGGAGCCGAGTGACGCGATCAGCGGTGACAGGAACCGAGTGAGGAGTTCGCTACGCTGAGCTGCATTACAGGCGGTGTATCTGTCCTGGTTATGCGAGTATTTCACTGCTGTGGCCACGCTTATATGACTGTACATACTGCGTTTTGAGCACATTTTTGTTTGCGTTTTTTTTTTTTCTACATGAGCCATTGCCGTTATCCTGGAACTGAAAGTGGTACTGCTAGCTCTTTGTATGAAGCGGCTGGAGGCTAGATTGAATTGACCATCATCCCTGTGTTAATATAGCAGCTGAGATTTATGGATTGGGATTTATCTCTCTTTGCTATACATTGCACTTATTTGCACAAGGACCTTTTGTTACACTTTATTGCTTATTTTGTACTGTGCACACTGACGAGGAGGCCCTGCAGACACTGCTCCTTGCGGCAGTAGTATACATTATTTAGCAATTTCACTTAGGGTTGATATCAGCGCATCATCACATTTTATCATTAATTCTTGGTTTAGTACACTATTTTTATGTATGCAGCTATCATCATTTGTTTATCCTTTGTTGTGGTTTCCACTTGAGTTTGCACCATATTAGCGCTTTAGTATCAATTTTTCATTAGGTTTTTTTGCCGTCTGTCACTACTAGGTATATTCAACTCTCTATTTGTCCTGGTGATCATTGCTCTGGTGGCATTTTAAGGTGAACTAAACTCACTTTTCAACAGATTTTCTATCACTTTCTGCTGTATCTCCAGGACAAAATGTAAAAAAGAAATCTATACCATGGGACACAAAAAAGTGCGGAAGTGTAATAACTAAATGGTATTAATGTCTCCCCTTCAGTATATAATAGTTATGATAACATTTCCCCCAATCTGATATGTTCCATCACTGTGCTAATACTATCTTTAAAGTGATAATATAGGTTTGTTATTTAAAAAATAAATAAAAATGTCTAACATGTCATACTTGCCTCCAGTGTGCAGCTTGTTTTGCACGGAGTGGCCCCGAACGTCCTCTTCTGGGGTCCCTCGGCGGCTGTCTCAGCTCCTCCCCGCATCAGGTAACCCCCTCTGGGAAGCGCTCTCCCAAGAGGGTTACCGTGCGGACGCATTCCCGAGTCCAGCAATTGCGTCCATAGACACGAATACCGGACTCGGCCCTGCCCTCTGGCGACCGCATCACTGAATTTGATTGACAGCAGTGGGAGCCAATGGCTGCTCTGCTATCAATCTACCTAATGAAGAGCCGAGAAGCCCGGGGAAAGATCCAGCTCATTTTAGACGCAGGACTTTTCAAGTAAGTAAAGCGGGGGGCTGATAATTATCAGATGTTTTTTCATCTTAATGCATAGGATTGCATTGTGGTGAAAAAACAGGAAGGTTTACAACCCCTTTAATCTCCAAGGGAAAGGGTAAGCACCGCTGGGATTTAGTTTTTTTTGTCCCTGTTGCTTTGATCCACCCCCTGCATCCTATCTGGATGACAAATATGCAATGTACAAAAAGGTGAGAGGTAAATCACACCATTAGAAATTGTCACTGTCTTATTTGGTGATTTTAATTATATTTGCTCATTAGTGGTGAATAACTTACCCGTGTGGATGATGTGACAGCATAATTTATAGGCTGGGTAGGTGAAAAGTCTACTTTCGTTACTGCACCAAATTCTTTGATCTGAACAGGAGTCTAAGAGGAAAATATTAAAACAAGAAAATATGAGCATTATTTTCAACCAGACAAAATAATTTGTATTATTTGATTAAACCAAACATCCATCTGTCTTTATATAATGCTTTACCTACAATATGTGTAAAGTTTATGTCAGAGAGATTCTTCCTTCATGGGAAAGAAGACGAAATCGACTATACTGCAATAGATTTCCTCATACCAATTACAAAGCTGGAGAAAAAGTGCAGCACTCCCATAAGTGCATCAGAAGGGACTACCTGATGAGATTCTCATAGGCAATATACTTTGCATTAAAAAAAAACAAAAAAAAACTAAAAACATTTCGAAAAATGCCTCCGATGGGTCTGCTCATGGGCAGTAACAAAAGGCACTCCAGCTGATATGTTGATCAGCTGGCATGACACCAACAGTGCACATTGTCAGAGGCATTATCCGACACTATGCAAACAGCAGAGGGAGACCGTACTTGTCAGATTCTGCCTCGCTGTTGCGGGTTTTGCCTGTATTGAACACTGTGTTTTCTGTCTGTTGCATGGCGGGTTCAGGGTGATAAACAATGTGTTTTGGCTGTGTCTAAGGGTGGGTTAAAATGCACACAAAAACCGCCCCGCAATAGCAAGGCAGAATATGACAATTACATTCTCCCTCGGCGCTTAGCAGGTCGAATACTCAGACGATCTGCGAATGCGCTGTGTTGATGCCACCAGCTGATCCACATATCAGCCGGAATAATGTTGGTTCCTGCGCATTTTTCGATGGGGGGACATTTCTCGATAGAACACTGGCACATTTAAAATATGACATGCAAATATTTTATACTTAAAGCGGGGGTTCACCCAAAAAAAAAAAAAATTCTAACATTACATCCAGCATACGAACGACATTTACAGTATGCAGGTCTTTTTTTTTTTTTGCCGTACATACCGTTATATTGTGATTTTCTCCCCGGCTTCTGATTCCCGCGGGACTGGGCGTTCCTATCTTTGGGTTAGATGATTGACGTGTTTTGAAAAAGTTCCCATGTCGCACAAGGCGCGTCACCAATTTTCCGTAAATAGCCGAGCTGCGAGTCGGCGCTATACGGCGCTTGCGCCCGCCATGTAGAGCTGACTGCGCAGGCGCCGTATAGCGCCGACTCGCAGCTCGTATATTTACGGAAAACTGGTGACGCGCCTTGTGCGACATGGGAACTTTTTTACAACACGTCAATCATCTAACCCAGGGATAGGAACGCCCAGTCCCGTGGGAATCAGAACCCGGAAAGAAAAATCACACTATATCGGTATGTACGGCGAAAAAAAAAAAAAAAAAAAGACCTGCATACTGTAAATGTCGTTCGTATGCTGGATGTAATCTTAGAAAAAAATTTTTTAGGGTGAACTCCCGCTTTAAATTTAGAGCCAGCAGGCGCTTCATGATCCGGTTTACATCTTCCAGTTTCTTAGTTAAAAAACAAAATCTTTGGTTATATATTACCTTATAGCGTCTCCAGTACAACGTATCTTGTGTTATCTTTTCCCCAAGCTTAGGGTACGATGGAATGGCAACAGGTTTGTATCCCGACATTTTCTTTTCTTTACAATATTAACATATACGCAATTCAGGTTCTTCAGGAGCAGAAGCCTGGCTTAAACTAGGATTAAAAAATATAAATAACATTTTAGACACAGAACAAAAACAGAGAAAGGAATATAAAACCGGAACACAATACCACTACAAGATTGCAATGCTGACCATACATTAAAATTATTACCTTATGTTTTTTTTTTTAACATATAACCAGCATAAGAATTAAATGCCTATCCAACAACAGAAGATCGCCAACAGATGCCAACTGCGGGACCTAAATCAGGCTGTAAGGACCTCTTGTCCCTTAACATACATGGGTAGTCCTTTGTACTTTCAAAAAGCCTTTAAAATGTCAAACAGATTTGTAAACATTAAATCTATGGGTCATCGGTGGAAGCGTCATCAGTCTCCTCCTCAAAATGTCACATTTCATTCTGTGATTTGTCCTGTTTATAGCGACCCAATTCTGTTTTTTCAAGCATGGAAACCATTTTATTTTGCTAAATCTCGTGAGGTTGGTTTCCCTTCACTTCCAGTACTGTAGCTCAGGAGTCTCCAAACTACGGCCCTCCAGTTGTTCAGGAACTACAATTCCCATCATGCCTAGTCATCTCTGTGAATGTCAGAGTTTTACAATGCCTCATGGGACATGTAGTTCTGCAACAGCTGGAGGGTCATAGTTTGGAGATCCCTGCTGTAGATTGAAGAGACAGTGAAAGGAATCTTTCCAATGTGAGGGCCATCCCCGCTTGGATTGTTGTCACAGGAACTGGTCTTACCTTAAAAGGCATTGTACACTTTAACTTGTATTCATTATTTTCACTAGGTATTAGTGTAGTTCGATTCCTCACTTTGTAATGATGGAATCATATTTTCCAGCTGCAGTTTGTAGTGTCATAGCTGATTGACACCCCCCCCCCCCCCCCCCCCATGTTTATGTATTCATTCACCTAGCTTGTACCTACAGATGGACAACACCTTGTTCTGGGTCACATAGAATCCAATGCATGCCTGGCCTCCGTGTTGCATCACAAATTTGAGAGTGATAATGCGATTAAAACACATGGAGATATATTTATTAAAAAGCAAATATACTGTGTGCTGCAGTTGCTCTAGATCTGAGGGAAAGCTCTGCTCATTTCTATCATTCAATCATGTGCAAGCAAAAAATCGTTTTTTGTTTTTCCCTTGCATGCGATAGGGTATTTCTTTGCAAAGTAAAGCTTTGCCTAATTCACCAAGCTCTGCAGCAACGACACTTGCAGTACACCACATATTTGCCTTTAGTAAATCAACCCAGTGGTGATCTGTTAATTACTGCCTGTTGTGTCCATTCCAGATCCAACTGCTGGTGTTGAATTGGCCTCCAATTCTCCACAACTCTATCCATTGAGCATCTGTTGGATGTGCCAGATCTTAATGCAGTCTATCCATTACAGGGGTTGTAAAGGTTTGTTTTTTCACCTTAATGCATCCTATGCATTAAGGTGAAAAAAAAAAAAAAAAAACTGTCAATGATGACCCCCCCAGCCCCCTGTTTTACTTACCTGAGCCTGTTCACCTGCTGCGCTCGCCCCGACGTCCTCTTTGCCACTCAGTCTGGCCGTTGATTGACTGGATTGATAGCAGCGCAGCCATTGGCTCACGCTGCTGTTAATTACATCCAATGACGCGGCGCACCGGGGGCAGGGGCGAGTGGGCTAAAACGGGGGTGTTATCTGTCTCATTAGGGAGATTTCCCGCTACTTCCTGGCCTTTAGACTCAACAGGAAGTAACAGATATCTTCCCAACGTGGTAGGGGTGCAACGGATCGTCACCGATCCGTGATCCGAACGGGCCACCCCGTTCGGATCGGCACACTCCGCGATCCGCGGAGCGCTCCGGAGCCTAGGCCTAGGAAAGTCCCCGGCTTCGGCCTAGCTCCGGAGCATCTTGCTCCACCCAGTCTGCTTGCCAGAGCCCAGCGTGACACGCCTCCCCGGGGAGGCGTGTCACGCTGTGCACTGGGCTCTGGCAAGCAGACTTGGAGACAGTGAAGCACTGGTGTGAGAGGAGGGGGGGGGGGGGAAAAAGAGCAAATTCAGGGTTGGATTATAAAGAGGAAGCAGGTGAGGCTGTTTGGGACTTGTTAAAGGTACTATCTTGATGTTTTTACAGCAAAATATATATATATATATATATATATATATATATATATATATATATATATATATATATATATATATATATATATATATATATATATATATACACACACACAAAATATATATATAATGTGTGTGTGTGTATATATATATATATATATATTATATATATTATATATATATATATATATATATATATATATATATATAATTTTTTTTCTTTTGGACCAATGAAAACGGACCCTTTTTTTTTTTGCTGATCCGAAAATGATCCGATCCGTGACTCCTGATCCGAGGATCGATCCGATCCGTGAGTTTTTTGATATTCTCATTAGAGAGCTGTCAGGGGGACAAGATTTCCCCCTCTATTCCTGTGCTGGTGACAACTTCAAATTTTGGGAGTACCCCCACTTTCATTCCTAGTGACCAGAAAAATTAACCGCTTGCCAGCCAGATTGATAGCAGCGCAGCCATTGGCTCACGCTGCTGTTAATTACATCCAATGACGCGGCGCACCGGGGGCAGGGGCGAGTGATACAGTTGGTGGCTATAGTGTCCGGCTGCATTACGAGAGCGCGCCCGCAAGAACGAACCCCCATGGGAGAGAGCTCCCATGAAGGGGGTTAGTTCTTGCGGGGAGGAGCCGAGACAGCCACCGAGGGACCCCAGAAGACGTGGATCGGGCCCACTATGCAAAACGAGCTGCACAGCTGAGGTAAGTATAACATGTTTGTAATTTTTATTTTTTAAACGGGAACCTTAAAGATAAAAAAAAATCTTCTGTGTGCAGCAGCCCCCCTCATACTTACCTGAGCCCCATCTGACTTTCCCTCAGGATTGGCTGAAGCATCAGTGGGGCGCCATGGCTCTCGCTGCTGCGAAAGTCAGTGAGCCAATGAGGAGAGAGCAGGCAGGGCCAAACAGCAGCTTTGTGTCGTAATCGAAACACAGAGCAGTGGCTCAGTTTAAGTGCCCCCTTAGCAAGCTGCTTACTGTGGGGGCCCTCGGCAGGAGACCCCCGAGAAGAGGAGGACCTGGGCTGCTCTGTGCAAGACCACCGCACAGAGCAGGTAAGTATAACATGTTTATTATTTTTAAATGGAAAAAAAAATAAAAAATAATTATAGACTTAAAGCGGGAGTTCACCCATTTATTAATTTTTTTTTTTCTCCCCTTAGATTCCTGCTCGTTCGGTCTAGGGGAATCGGCTATTTGTATTAAAATATGAGCAGTACTTACCCGTTTTCGAGATGCATCTTCTTCCGTCGCTTCCGGGTATGGGTCTTCGGGAGCGGGCGTTCCTTCTTGATTGACAGTCTTCCGAGAGGCTTCCGACGGTCGCATCCATCGCGTCACTCGTAGCCGAAAGAAGCCGAACGTCGGAGCGGCTCTATACTGCGCCTGCGCATCGACGTTCGGCTTCTTTCGGAAAATCGTGACGCGATGGATGCGACCGTCGGAAGCCTCTCGGAAACCTGTCAATCAAGAAGGAACGCCCATTCCCGCAGCCCATACCCGGAAGCGACGGAGAGGATGCATCACGTAAACGGGTAAGTACTGCACATATTTTAAAACAAATAGCCGATTCCCCTAGAGAAAACGAGCAGGAATCTAAGGGGAAAAAGTGCCCTCTAAGGGTGAACACCCGCTTTAAAAGATGTATGTTTTTTTTTGGGATTCATACTTAAATGTCATTCAGCAGCTCTCTGTGTTGTTTTGGAAAAGGGGGGCCTACTCAATATTAGGAGGCTGTCTTGCTGTTGAAGTCACCAAAGTGAACAGTGTATACAGACCAGACAGTAGGACATCAACCAGGTGGTGGTTTACCCCATACATAAGCGGAGATGTGCGCTGTGCAATAATGTGGCATCTACTCACCTTTCACACAATTAAATGGTGGACAAAGCGGGGGCGTTATCTGTCTCATTAGGGAGATTTCCCGCTACTTCCTGTCCTGTAGACGCAACAGGAAGTAACAGATATCTTCCCAACGTGGGGGAATATTCTCATTAGAGAGCCGTCAGAGGGACAAGATTTTCCCCTCTATTCCTGTGCTGGTGACAACTTCGAATTTTGGGAGTACCCTCACTTTCATTCCTAGTGACCAGAAAAATTAACCGCTTGCCAGCCAGCTCACCCCAATATATGTCGGCTTCATGGCTGGGCAAAACAACGTAGGGGTACGCTGTTCCTTTTAAGAGCCGACGGGGGACCCGATGCGCGTGGCCCGCGGACATCTGCGATCACTGGCACAAGAGACAGCACAGGGATTTGTGTGTGTGTAAACCCACAAATCCCTGTTCTGGGAGGGGAGACAGATCGTTTGACAATATGTCTCCTCCCCCAGTCAGTCCTATGCCCGTTTCGTCACATATGGCTACCCACTGAAGTGTGCATGCGTGACGCCGCCATATGCGTGCCAACACTTTTACAAATGTGATGGGTAGTCGAATATGACAAAGATAGCTAGAGAATTTAGCAGAAAAGAATTTGTGAACATTTTAGTAATTGCTTTTCGAGGAGAATTTAGCATTTGTAAATATGTTGGAACGCATATGGCCACGTCACACATGCGCACTCCAGCGGGTAGCCAAATGTGATGGGTCGCCATATGCGACGAAGCACCCCCACTAACTAGGGAACACACATTGCTCCCAAAAATATGTCAAAAGTGTCCGATCAGACTGCTGCAATGTCGCATTACTGCTTAAAAAAAAAAAAAAAATCAGATCACGGCCATAACTGGTAAAATAAAAGTTTATTGCGCAAAAAATAAAAACCGCAGATGTGATCAAATACCAACAAAATAAAAATTTGTGGGAAAAAAGAAGGGAAGCACATGTCGCTTGGGTCTAACATCGCACGACTGCGCAGTTGTCAGTTAAAGCGGCTTAGTGCCAAATTGTAAAAAGTGCTTTGGTCAGAAGGGGGGGGGCAAATCTTCCGGGGCTGAAGTGGTTAAAGGGGTGTCCTAACGTGGCTACAGACAGCAATGCAGATCTGGGACCCCAATGTGGAGACGAGCTGTGCCTCCGGTTATACTGTATTCCTCCTTCTATGGATGGGATCTCTCAGACTGAACTGGGAACACGTCACCAGCCCATCAGTGCCCACTTACCGCTTTCCCACGGCTTCCCCGTCCGCTGCCTTCCTCCTCTTCCTCTCACCACCGGGCAGTCACGCCGTCAGAATCAGCACTGCGGGCCGCCATCTTGCTTCCTGACGCATTTCCGGAAAGGTCGCATCCAATTGACGTCACGAAAGAGCGTGCACAGCTTTGAAGATTTATTTCGGGGTGAAGCCTGGTCACCAGCCCTGCCAGTGCCCGTGTTTTAGATCACCGGGAATTCTTCGTTTACAAATAACAGGACACCGACCTCCCCGCCCCTCGGTCCTGGTAAAGTCGCACCGGATGTGACGTCAGACAACAACATAACAATAGGAGTCCGCAGAGGTGAGTGACAGCAGCGAATAGCCGGCCGGTGTTTATGGAGTAAAATAATTGGTGAGGAGGAGAGTCATAATGGTGGGCTGTATGTTTTCGTAGTGGTGATGACATGTCAGCGTAAGAATGAATGATGTTCATTGTGCTCCATCCCAACCAGTACACAGACCGCAACCAGTACATGTACCCCAGTACAGACCCCCTCTCCCAACGAGTATATACCCTTTCCCTACCAGTACATGTACCCCAACACAGGCCCCCTCCTAACCAGTACATGTACCCCAACACAGGCCCCCTCCCAACCAGTACAGGTACCCCAACACAGGCCCCCTCCCAACCAGTACAGGTACCCCAACATAGACCCCCTCCCAACCAGTATAGGTACCCCAACACAGGCCCCCCTCCCAACCAGTACAGGTACCCCAACACAGGCCTTCTCCCAACCAGTACAGGTACCCCAGCACAGACCCCAACCAGTACACGTACCCCAACACAGACCCCCTCCCAACCAGTACATGTACCCCAGTACAGACCCCCTCCCAACCTGTACATGTAGGCGAAAAACCCCAGCAGAGCACGATCCAGTTTGCTACAGCAGGGGAAAAAATGCATTCCTGATCCCCCGAGAGGCAATCGGATATTCCCCGGATTAACTTTACCTATAAATATTAGTACCCAGTTATATTATGTACATTTAGGAAACAATTCCCTCCCAACCAGTACATGTACCCCAAAACCGACTCCCAACCAGTACATGTACCCCAACACAGACCCCCTCCCAACCAGTTCAGGTACCCCAACACAGGCCCCCTCCCAACCAGTTCAGGTACCCCAACACAGGCCCCCTCCCAACCAGTTCAGGTACCCCAACACAGACCCCCTCCCAACTAGTACATGTACCCCAACACAGACCCCCTCCCAACCAGTACATGTAGGCGAAAAACCCCAGCAGAGCACGATCCAGTTTGCTACAGCAGGGGAAAAAATTCATTCCTGATCCCCCGAGAGGCAATTGAATATTCCCCGGATTAACTTTACCTATAAATATTAGTACCCAGTTATATTATGTAAATTAAGGAAAGAATTCCCTCCCAACCAGTACATGTACCCCAACACCGACCCCCTCCCAACCAGTACAGGTACCCCAACATTGACCCCCTTCTTACCAGTACAGGTACCCCAACACAGGCCCCCTCCTAACCAGTACAGGTACCCCAACACAGGCCCCCTTCTAACCAGTACAGGTACCCCAACACAGGCCTTCTCCTAACCAGTACAACTAACCAGTACAGGTACCCCAACACAAGCTAGAGAAGCCTGTCTAGTACTGTCAATAGGGTCTTAAGTACTTTGGTGCTGCTCCAGGCTGAGGTGTAGAGCCCCAATGGCACTCCGGATAGTAGGGATTCTCATTCAGTGAGCAATGAACGTTTTAGCTTGAAACTGCTGCTCGCCATAGCCGATCCTAGTATGGATGTATAAAGCCTCAGTCAATGTTGCTTCTCAGGCCATGCCCCCCTGACATGTTTCACCCCACCCACTGGGGCTTAATTATTGGGACCAGTAAGTGGGGCGAAACATGTCAGGGGGCATTGCCCGAGAAGCGACTGAGGCTTTCGTATGTATACATCCATACTATGATCTGCTGTAATGGCGAGCGGCAGTTTCAAGCTAAAGTGTTTAGTACTGTGATTGGAAGTAGCTACTTCAGAGAGCCTCAATAGAGCAGCAGCATGCACATTTTGTATTCAGGTATGCGTTGTCAGCTTCTTGCTTGCTTCTCATTCTGATCTTTCACTGCGGCCGGGAGCAAGCATGAAAAGTACAGTGAGTTCTGTATAAGGGATCCAGAATGAGGTATTTGCAAGACTTTTATCATTTCTTAAAAGAGAAGTATGGCCTAAACTTTTTCGGGCCATACTTCTCTTCTGAGTTACAGGGATTATTCGTGCACTCCTGTGACCTGGAATCAGCAAACAGCAGGCTAAAGCCCGCTGTCAGCTGACGTCACAGAACTGCCCCATCTTCTGCAAGAATCCCAAAAGTAATGTTGGGATCCACTCACATTCCTGATTGGCAGCAGGCTGAGCCTCTCAGCATGCCACGCACAGACCTGTGTGAGACTCTCAGATCCCCCCATTACAGCTAGTTGTGACTTAATTACGTCGTTGCTGGGAAAGTTTACTCAATAGGCATATTATGTGACTGGTGGCCCAGGAAGGAGCAGACACAGCAGCCACCATTTGTACAAATGGGGAAAAAAGGGACACAAGCCCTTATAATGCAGGATACAAGGAGCGATTTGATAATGACTGTAATATTACAGTCACATTTAAGCTTTAAAAAGGTTGTAAAGACTAAATGTATTCTCTGCATTATGGTAAAACCCCTCTTGGGAGCAGCTCCCCCCTAGCCCCTGCTAAATACTTATCTGAGCCTAATCTCAGTCCAGTGCTGTGCAGCTTTGATGGGGGTGGGGGGGATTTAAAGGCAGGAGAAGTGCCGGAAGGGGATCCAAGGAGAGGAAGATTGGTTTTGCACAGAGCAGCACCAATGTACAAAGCAGGTAAATAAGACGTATTTAGTTTTTTTGGAAAACAAAAAACCTTTTAATGTCACTTTATTTAGAAGGCCATAGGCTGCCATCAACTTGCTATTCCCTGGAAGATGTCATCATAGTGGGGGTAGGTAAATCTGTGATCAGAGATAAGTGATGGCAGCAGAGGCCACATAGTGTATAGTTGTAAAGTTCACTAAAAGCAAAGTTACTTTTGTAAGATTTAACATATATACATTTCTGTTTGCACCAATGGGTAGGGTAGAGGAAAATGGGTGTCATCACATTACAGGACCAGTGGACTATTGACTGTCTTATCAGTCTAGTATTTAGATATGAGGGCTGGCCCAATGCTTTACACCAGAACAAAGCTCCACCAGTGTTTCTACACATTACAGCTAATGCTTTATAATAGATTTTTAGAAGTAATTGGTCATGCAAAATCTGTTTTTAAGAGTAATGCCGCATTCACAAGATCAAAATTTCCGATGGAAAAAGTCCATCTGAAATTCCGACCGTGTGTATGGCCATCGGAGAAATTCCATCGGAGTTTAAATATAGAACAAAAGCCCGATCGTGTGTACGTGGCATCAGTGAAAAAAAAAATTATGTAAATGAATTCTACAGTTTCAGACACCTTTTGTCCATTCTTTTTCAGATCTATTACAGAATTGGAACATTCCAGTCCTACGATGCAGATTTAGGAGTGGTAGTGCAAGAACCGCAGATCCGCCATGTCTACCTTAAACAGTCTGGAGGGCCCCTCGGAGCTGCCGGGGGAGGACTGTGTCAGCTTTTGTCTGTCTGCCATGCCTGACATTAAAGTAGAACATGTTATGGACTCGAGCACAGAAGAAGGCCAGGCTCAGAATGTGGCAATGGGAATGAAGTTCATTTTGCCAAACAGATTTGACATGAATGTCTGTTCTCGCTTTGTGAAGTCTCTAAATGAAGAAGACAGTAAAAATATTCAAGATCAAGTCAATTCAGATTTGGAAGTAGCTTCTGTCTTATTTAAAGGTTGGTTTTGTCTACTTTGTTTATATTGTCTATCATCTTTTAAATATTTAAAGCGTTAATAAAATCTTCTCCCTGCAAGGTAATGTCATAATGTGCTAGTATATATCGCATACTGGCACATTATAAAAACGTACGTTAGAACGACGCTCTTGCTGACAGGGCTTCTATCTTCACCTGGTCTTCCTTCCTTCCGGGTTCGCGGGCTCTAGCCGCTTAAATGGCCAAGCCGCGATGATGTCACTCCCGCGCACATACACAGGAGTTTCAGTTATGGCACAGACCTCTGAGGAAACAGCACAAGCATGCCGTTCCTTCAGCGCGCATACGCCAGTGACGTCACCGACTGCAGAGTCACTGAATATTTCCTAAATGGTGCATGTTTAGGAGAGATTCCTTGCACCTACAGTTAAGCTTTATTCTAAGTTTACCTGTAGGTACAAGTGTGTAATGGGAGTTCACTAACAATTTTGAGACACTGGCTGGCAGGATTTTGGACTGTCTGTATGCGTCACCTAGGTTTCTCACCTACATATGGTAAAGGGGCTCTCGGGCTTACAACTGATATTGTGAAAACAATCTTTATTGTTTTTTTTTTTCTCAGCTCCTAATACCTGCTTGGTCTGTTTCTGTGGTTCCTATCTACTGCATGGTTTAGCATGCCATTAGTACTCACAGTCCATTTATGGAACATATTTCCTTCATTAGACAAACCACTGATGCAGTAATTGGAAAGTGTATGTAATTGCAGCAGTGGCTTTCTAAGCATCTTTTTCTACATAGAGTAGAATGTCACCTATGTCATGGCGCCAATTTACAGTCTTTGAAAAATCTCAAGTTCCTTTTTAACTTTATTTTATTTTATTTTTTTGACTGTCCCCTAGAACAATCTTGTAAAGTGTGTCTGTAACAAATATACCACATAATTTATCTTATGTATAAAATCTATTGTTCTTTTCAGCTGAATGCAATATACACACTTCACCGTCTCCGGGTATACAAGTTAGACATGTGTACACACCATCAACAACAAAGCACTTTTCTCCCATCAAGCAGTCTACTACACTGACAAATAAACATCGAGGCAATGAGATATCGACCACCCCGCTGCTAGTGAATTGTAAGCAGTATTATTTTTATATTTTTCTTTTCATTTTAATTTATGCTGTTAGAGATTAGCTATATATGAATGCATGATCTGACTGCTGGAAGATCTAGATTTATACTGTATTCTCTTAAACTTGCACACTCAGATTGGAGGGTGGGGGGAGAATTCCCATACTCTCCAGTTTGGTGGGGGAAAGAATAACAATTGCACAAAATTATTCAACCCAGATAACCTTTGTCCTTAAAGTGGTTGTTATCCTTATCCTGTCTGTGTTTCATTAAAATAATACCTCCTTCACCGTATCTCACCGCGGCTCCCGGCCGTGTCTCCTCTCTGCCTGTCCTGCAGAAGCAGTGGGTGGGGCCAAGAATTTCCCGCTGATGTCAGCTGGACACAAGGTGGAGAGAGGTGACACGGCCGGTCACATGATTGCTGGGAGCCGCCGTGAGATACGGTGAAGGAGGTATTTTTGTAATGAAACACAGACAGCGGTGCACTCTTTTAGCATAAAGAACAGATAGTATATAAACATTATTCCTGCAGCAGGAGGGGGGTGGGGTGGCACTGTCACTAGATGACACGCAAAGAAGGGAAGGGGGGGCAGACACAGGAGAGCAGGCTGCGGATGACGGAGGCTTTCAAACAGACCATAATGTCAGGGGCTCAGCAGCCATGATTATCTTGGTCTGTTTGCAGAGGGGAGGGGAGAAACTGGCAGGATTGGCCAGGTATTACAGGTGTTACAGGGGGCCAAATTACACAGCACAAGCACTGAGCTGTGTAACATGCTTTAAAGCAGGGATATGCAATTAGCGGACCTCCAGCTGTTGCAAAACTACAAGTCCCATCATGCCTCTGCCTCTGAGTGTCATGCTTGTGGCTGTCAGAGTCTTGCTATGCCTCATGGGATTTGTAGTTCTGCAACAGCTGGAGGTCCGCTAATTGCCTATCCCTGCTTTAAAGGAACAGAATCCGTGTTGTGTTTTTGCAAGAAAGAAGCCATTATATCCAACAAGCTTACGATCAAACCATACACCACACTTCCAGAGCAGCAAAGTACAATCCAGGCTTTATATTTTAATGTCAGGGATTCCCATAATCTTCTGTGGGAGGAAACCTAATAGAAGAAGCAGGAGTACAGCTCAGGTACTAAAAGATCAGACTAGAAATTTCCAGAGACTGAAGGACATAAAGGTGATGGCATATTTTTTAGAATTGTATTGATATTGGTAATTTTCTAGTTGATGAAAGTAGGGGAAAAATAGTGCTGGACCTTAAGGTTATCTTATTGCCATCTTAAAGTATTTTAAGTAAAGATTAATGCCCCGTACACACCATCACTTTATGTGATGAAAAAAAACGACATTTTCTGTGAAGTAAAAAATGATGTTTTTGAAACTTCAATTTTCAAAGACGAAGTTGCCTACACACCATCGTTTTTCTCACAATGTTCTAGCAAAGCGAGGTTACGTTCCACCACGTTTTTCCATTGAAGCTCGCATAAGTAGCTTCTGGGCATGCGCGGGTGAAAAAACTTTGTTTTAAACGACGTTTTTTGCTACACACGGTCAATTTCTGTGAAGTAAAAGTTGACGTTTTGAAAAACGACACATAAAATTGAAGCATGCTTCAATTTTTTTTGGTCGTTTTTTAGAAGACATAAAACAAAGTTTTCCCCCACACACGGTCAATTAAAGTGACGTTTTTAAAAACGTCATTTTTTTTTTCATCACATAAAGTGATGGTGTGTACGGGGCATTAGTCCAACTAGGACAATATGCATTAAACTGGGTCTGCCTGTCAATCAGTGACATCAGCACACTGTCAAGAGAGAGCCGTACCTGCTGCCGGGAGGATGGAGTCTGGTGCTGTGTAGAGCTGCATGATTAAACATTAAAGAATCAAGATCGCTATTCTTTTTTTTTTTTTTTTATATTATTGAGGATTACACACATAAAGGTTTAATGGGAGAGAGCAATTCCTGTAAGCTAGGAGCCAAAAGATACCCAATAGGGATTTGTGCCTTGTGAAAGCTGGATGCTGCTACAATAGATCACAAGCCTGTATTGACCTCCTTTGAGGTCAGGGGTCAGTTAACAAGGGTGAACGCATATCTATCTACACCTGAGTGGTGGTAAAAGAGAAGAGGCAAAATCACAAGATTGAGGATTTATTGGATTGTTTTTTTGTTTTTTTTTTTACAAGGGACTTTGAAGTTAAAGAGGGGGTTCACCCTATAATTTTTTTTTTATTTTTTTCTAGCATTAAATTAAGCATAGTAGCGCGAGCTAAAGTATGCCTTTATTTTATTTTTTTGCCCCGTACTCACTGTTTAATCCTATAGTGAAGATTCCGACTCCCCGCGGGGAATGGGCGTTCCTATCCAGAGGGAAGATGATTGATTGGAGAGTTTAAAATTGGTTTTGATCTTTTACATGACAGCAAAAATGTTATACATATTTAATTACTTGGATTAAAGTGGTTCTAAAGGCAGAAGGTTTTATACTTGCATTAAGGTAAAAAAAACCTCTGTGTGCAGCAGCCCCCAACCCCCCAGGGCCCCATCGCGATCCAGCGATGTGCACGAGAGCCTCGGTTCTCTGGGGACTCTCCCTCCTCTTTGGCTGAAACAGCAGTGGGAGCCATTGGCTCCCACTGCTGTCAATCGCAGCCAATGAGGAGATCGAGAGGTGGGGCCCAGCCGCGGCACTGTGTGTGAGTGGGCAAGCAGAGCAGTGGCTCGGGAGCAAGTCTGTTTGGGTGCCCCCAGAGTAAGCTGCTTGCTCTGAGGGCGCTTGGCAGGAGGGAGGGGGCAGGAGCATTAGTAGGGAAAGAGAATTGGGGCTGCTCTGTGAGATAACATTACAGAACAGGTAAGTATAATATGTCTGTTATTTAAAAAAATAAAAATTGCATTTAATATTACTTTAAGGTTACCAATGTTTTTTATGCACTGATTGATTGAGATGTATATTTATTGAAGTATTGGTTGTTATATATATATATATACATATGGTGATATGTTTATTTACTTATAGTATCAATAGTGGATAATAAGAGATTCATGCGCTGCACATATTTATTGTATTTATAGTAAAGTATTTATGTTGACATAAATAATCTGGTTCCCGGTCATGCAGCTTCTACATCCCACAGGATCTCCACGGACTCCTTGGCTTTGTAGTGAATGTAACAGAAATGGAAATTGAAGCGCCACACCACTGCTAAGAGGTTCAACTTTCTTCCAATAAAAGTCAGGATGATAGTCTAAAGCAGTGGTTCTCAACCGTGATGGTGCCGTGACCCCTTGATACATTTTCCAAAGTTGTGGGGACCCCTAACAGCAAAATAATTTTCGTAGCGTGGGTTGTCAGCACCCAAGGCAGGCCAAGTAATTTGCGCCCCCAAACTCACGGGCATTTAGCGCTCCCTGGGTCCCTTCCACTCGTACAGTATTAAAACCCTTATGGTACATTTTAGGCTGTACCCCTCTTTCTCTTTGTTCTCCTTTCTTTCCCTTTTATCTCTCTATATCCTAATTTCTTGTTTTTTTTCTCCCCATCCTATTCTTTCTCTCCCTTTTTTTGGTGGAGGGAATGAGATAAGCGGCAGTGCTGGTGGGGGTGGGATCAGTGGCAGTGCTGGTGAGGGGTGGGATCAGTGGCAGTGCTGGTGAGGGGTGGGATCAGTGGCAGTGCTGGTGGGGGGTGGGATCAGTGGCAGTGCTGGTGGGGGGTGGGATCAGTGGCAGTGCTGGTGGGGGGTGGGATCAGTGGCAGTGCTGGTGGGGGGTGGGATCAGTGGCAGTGCTGGTGAGGGGTGGGATCAGTGGCAGTGCTGGTGAGGGGTGGGATCAGTGGCAGTGCTGGTGAGGGGTGGGATCAGTGGCAGTGCTGGTGGGGGGTGGGATCAGTGGCAGTGCTGGTGGGGGGTGGGATCAGTGGCAGTGCTGGTGGGGGGTGGGATCAGTGGCAGTGCTGGTGGGGGGTGGGATCAGTGGCAGTGCTGGTGAGGGGTGGGATCAGTAACAGTGCTGGTCAGGGAGTTGAGATCAGTGGCAATGCTGGGGAGAGTTCTGATCAGCCAACTTAGGTGCTCTTGATCAAGGTCATCTGCTGATCTGAGAACTGTAGTGGGGACTTTTAATGGCAACTCTAATGACAGGTAGTGTTACTCACTGTGTTTCTGGCTCGGTCGCAAAAAGGCTAGGAGAGTGGTGCGGGCTTCAGGAACAGCCCAGGATTTGGTGACCCCTGGCAAATCGCCTTTCGACCCGTGAGGGGGTCCCGACCCCCAGGTTGAGAACCACTGGTCTAAAGAGTACCAACATGTTTTGGGGGTCCAAAAACGCTCCCTTTATCAGGGCACAATTGAACGCAATGTGAATGGACCAGAAGTGAGCTGGACTCCTTGATTTTAATCAGAGACAGTGTCTGAATGCATAGTATAAATACAGATACAAAATTTCAGTTTAAAATGTATAAATGTGCTGTATGACTTGTTGCAAAGGATTAGTTTAAAAACACTCTCAAATAGATTTGTAGCATTTCAGTTTGTGTAATATTGAATATGTTTGTGTTCATGTGTGTTCTACAGCCCTGTCTGTTCATCAGCTGGCTGCTCAAGGGGAGATGGTCTATTTGGCAAGCCGACTTGAACAAGGTAATGCAAGATCTTGTAGAGAGTTTAGCCTACACTTTCTTTCATTATCGGTGGTTCTCTGTTTCTTTATGCAGTTAGAAAACCCCAGTGATGAAGTAATATTGAGCTCCTCCCATCATTCAGGTATTTGGAGCGCTGCCGTTGTCAATGCTTGTTTTATTTGGCTTACTGGTAATGGAAATATAGTAGACATAGTGAGGATATAGAACATATGTAGATAAGTCTAGCCCTGTTTTTAATATGCATATTCTAGTAAAAAAAAAAAAAAAAAAAGACTTTCATATACCTAGTCTTTCATATGTATTGTATTATATTTTAATAAGCTTTACAACAGTTAATATAAAACCTTATGGGTGGATGTATTTATGCAGGCAGTTTGTGCATGTGTTTCCTTGTCATAAGATGTACTCAAATAGTGATATTTTTCCTACAGAAAGTGTGATTAATCTCACAGATGAAGAAGGCTTTACTCCTTTGATGTGGGCTGCAGCACATGGGCAGATTGCAGTGGTGGAATTCCTTCTACAAAATGTAATCATTAAATTAGATGTGGATATTGTTATTATGTGTTTTGTTGCAAAAGGTACCTTTCTTCTCCTCAGTCCTTTTTAAGCCAGCCAGCTGTTTTGTCCTTGTTGTCATATAGGTCTTGCATATTGCCTCTGATTTATTTGTTTTCAGTGCTCATTGACCCCCAGTGGATTCCCAAAGAAAGACGGCAACTGTATCTAAGTATTTGCTTGCTGTGTTGCGCTGAAAAAAGCTCAACTGCTCCCCACCATCAACCTAAATTGTTAATAAAAATAGATATATTCATGCTAGTGGTGCACCAAAATAAAATTATGTACCGAAGCCAAAAATTCAGGATGCACTTGGCCAAAAACCGACACCAAAAAAGACAGTAAAAAAAATATATATATATATATATATATATATATATATATATATATATATATATATATATATAATATATTGTGAGGGGTTAGCTCAGTAGCGGGGTGTGTGACCCCTTAGATAGGTTCACCACACACTGAAATTATACAGACTGGCAGTCGAAGACGGTTGAAAACAAAGTTTCTGGTTTATTTTTCCATCTTGCTGGAAAACAATTGCAAGCATTCAAACAGCATAAACAAAATCAAAACATAAAATAAACTCTAGCCACTTTGGGCATCTACCTTCCACACAGGAACCTATCTATGAAGTCTAACACAGCCTACTGCTGGGTAGACAGTGCTGGTCATACAGCACAAAACAATAGTCTTTTGATTTTGTTTCACACAAAAAAAATCAATCCTCTCCTCACCTCCACAGAAGACCTTCTGGCACTGCTCTCCTACTCACTCAGCCTTAGGAGTGATGCAGCAATTAGTGGTAACCCTCTGGACTTCTTATAGAGGCCTTTAATTGCCTCATTCTGAACAGCTGAAGTTTTTCAACGGCCTTTAGCCTTTCTCTGGCTACGTTTGTAGCCGACGCCCGATAACCATCTGTGTATCGTCTAAACAAGGCAGAAATGTATCTCCCATCAGTGACAACACCCACAGATTTACCTGACTTCCTGTCACAATATATATATACTGTGTGCCCCTCTTCCTTCCAGGCCACGGACTCTGGCTTTGTGATTCGCCGGAGCCGCCATTAACGGCACAGGCTAGGGAAGAAACGGCACAGAGTTTCGTTTCTTCCCCGCGCATGCGCCGTTAAATTTTTTGGCGGACTACAAGTGAAATATCTCCTTAACGGTATTTTCACTACCTATAGGTAAGCCTTATTCTAGGCTTACCTGTAGGTAGAAGTCCAAAAAAGGGGTTTACAACCACTTTAAACGAATATGAATTTAAAAAATAGAATCCAGCAACATAAAATTACTAATCCAGGCAGGGAAGGGGGGATATAAACATCCCAGATGGTAAGATATGATAAGATTTCAAGGCCAGCACTTTTGCTTTAAGAATCTCCAAATACTATTATCTGGATGAGCAAAAAGAGGGGGAGGATTTTCATATAATGCTTTAGAATATTTAAAAGATCACTAGAGAACAATCAAACCATGTGCTAAGCTTGTGGGAATGTATCCATCCCCACCAGATGATGCATTCACAATAGTCCAGACAATCTGAGCAAGCCCAAATAGTTTCAGATATTGAGGAGGAGGAAGTAGTGACACCCACTAAGTCCATCCTTATATACTGCAGAACAATTAACCACTTGATATAATGCACCATCCCAATGTCCATTAGAGGTATGCAGTTGGAAAGATCTCCAGCTGATATTGCTCACCTTTAGAATATACAGCATATAACATGTAGAACCCATCCATCCAGGAGAGACTCAGCCCACTCTCCCATATAGCTAGCCCCCTAAATATGCTCCTAACTGCCAGGTGAGTGCATGCTCGCTGTCATGAACAGCATCGCGAATGACCTCAGCCGATGGCGCGGCCACCACCACGCATGCGCAACTGCAAAGCCCAGGCATCCTCACTGTGCAGCAGTGCCTGCACCCTGAAGGAGGAGGGGACAACTTGTCCCATGTCTCCCTATTGAGAAGAGGGCAGGGCGTAACCAAGATGTCAGATACACCTACTCCCTTCATACACTGCCCAATGGACAGCTGCTAGTGGCCGAATGCCCGCAACAGAGAACCCATTATGGGCACTTTTTTTTTTTTTTTTTTTAAATCGGCAAAACGCCAGTAACGCTATTTTCAGCTGATATTTTTAATTTTCGGCTGTTCTATCCATGCATCCCCAATTTATGCTGCGTAGATCAATTTTTACTGTACCATTTGCTTATCATAGTAGAAAGCTACATTGGTCAGATCAGGCTACACTTTATCAATCTTCATCCATCTTGCTTTGGTTTTCCTTTTCACACATCTTTCCCACTCAAATATTTGGCTAAGCAACTAATGAACTTCTTGACCATATCTACCTTGTTTTATGTAAGTTGTAACCATTTATTTTCTGTTTGTGTGTTTGTATTAGAAGCAGGCTTACCTAGTAATATGGTCACTCAGTGTACTGTCTGCACTTTAAAAACTATAGGAGAGACGTGTATTTTACGTGTTTTGTTGTTGGTAATATTTGCTATTGTTTTCAGCTAAACCATTTATACATGGTTCTCGTTTACATTAGGGGGCCGATCCTCAAATCCTTGGAAAAGGACGGGAAAGTGCCTTGTCACTAGCTTGTAGCAAAGGTTACACGGATATAGTAAAAATGCTGGTGGAGTGCGGAGTAGATGTCAATGAATATGACTGGGTAAGATTTCATGCTTTTATGTGTTCTCTATTTTATTTTTTATACATAATCTTTATTTATTAAAGGTTTGTACAAAGCAATGATATAATAAGAAAAACGCACATAAATCAATACACGTCACAGGTCCCAGAAGATTGCCCAGCCATTCAGGGCGCACATCGCTACTCTGTCGGCTGTGACACACTTGCAATGCTGTGAACCGGCAGGGGAGAGAATGGAGGCTTCGGGTGGCCGCATCGCTAGACCGAGGGACAGATGAGTGTGTGTGTGTGTTTTTTTTTTTTTTTTTTTTTTTTTTTAAAGTCAGTAGCTACACTTTATGTAGCTGCTGACTTTTAATAAACATGGGTCCTGCTGGAACTCGGCTTTAAGTATTTAGGGATGCCTCCACTGCGTCTAAAACTGCGTAAGGGCCTCTAACTCCGACAGGGACTAAAGTCAGGGCCTAGGGGGGGGGGGGTAGCTACCATGTCTGAAAAGGATATAATTAGGCATCGGGAAATCTCCCCGGAGTAGTAGATCCACCCCAACCAAATATCACGGAAACAGTACAGCTGTTTCTGAACAGTGAGCCCCCAGTGTTAAGCCACTATGATGTAATTTATTTCTTCCATTCAATTAGTGTTGGACAAACGGCTTGTTTACAGTATCTTGGGATCAGGCATTTGGCAGCAATCAACAATATGGAGTTACTCTTTTTGTATCGCCTAACCAAAGACCTAACCTCATGGAAGAGGAACTAAAGGGGCGTACACTTAATTGGCCGATCTTTTAGGGCCAACACCACACAACCTTTTAGGGTTAACATATGCATACATAATTACACCATTTGGCGATTGCAGGTTTGTGGTGGGCGTGCATGGGACACTTTTTGGTTGTTTGTTGGGATATGGCCACATTCACAGGAGTTTCTGATCAACTGATCAGTTGATTGATTGATTTGTTCTCAGGACCTCCTTTTTCAATGTTTGGTAGAGAGTATATATTTTCCTTTTGTCAGATTGTACACCAGCTATGAATAAGCACTGAGTTATAGTGCGAAACGTCAGCTTTTTCTGTTTTTTGGCCGTGGCATGTTGTTTTGTGATCAACTTTTAACCACTTCCCGCCCGGCCTATAGCCGATTTACGTCCGGGAAGTGGTTATGAAATCCTGACAGGACGTTCGAGAACGTCCTGCAGGATTTCATGCCGCGCGCGCCCGTTGGGGCGCGCATCGCGGCGATCGGTGATGCGGGGTGTCAGTCTGACACCCTGCATCTCCGATCTCGGTAAAGAGCCTCCGGAGGAGACTCTTTACCACGTGATCAGCCATGTCCAATCACGGCTGATCACGATGTAAACAGGAAGAGCCGTCGATGGCTCTTCCTCACTCGCGTCTGACAGACCCGAGTAGAGGAGAGCCGATCGGCGGCTCTCCTGACGGGGGGTTCGCGCTGATTGTTTATCAGCGCAGCCCCCCCTCGGATCACCACACAGGACCACCAGGGATGCCCACCCTGGACCACCAGGGTGAAAAAAAAAAAAAAAAAAACCACAAAAAAAAAAAAGCATTAAAAAAAAAAGATGCCAATCAGTGCCCACAAATGGGCACTGACTGGCAACCTGGCAAAATCAGTGCTGCCCCCCAGTGTCCATCAGTGCCACCCCACAGTGCCCATCCATGCCCAGTGCCCACCTATCAGTGCCCATCTGTGCCACCCATAAGTATCCATCAGTGCCACCCATAAGTGCTGCCCATCAGTGCCGCCTATGTGTGCCCATCAGTGCCGCCTATGTGTGCCCATCAGTGCCACCTATGTGTGCCCATCAGTGCCGCCTATGAGTGCCCATCAGTGTCGCATACCAGCGCCGCCAATCAGTGCCACCTCATCTGTGCCCGTCAGTACTACCTCATCGATGTCCATCAGTGCCATCTCATCGGTGCCCATTAGTGCCGCCATATCAGTGCCCGTAATTGAAAGAGAAAGCTTATTTACAAAAAAATTAACAGAAAAAAAAAAAAATTCAGTCTTTTTTTAGTTGTTGCGCAACAAAAAAAAATCGCAGAGGTGATCAAATACCACCAAAAGAAAGCTCTATTTGTGGGGAAAAAAGGACGCCAATTTTGTTTGGGTACAGTGTAGCATGACCGCGCAATTGCCATTCAAAGTGCGACAGTGCTGAAAGCTGAAAATTGGCTTGGGCGGGAAGCTGTGTAAGTGCCTGGTATGGAAGTGGTTAATAAACCAGGATTTCTTTGGAGTGCGGCTGTCCTAGCCTTCTTTCCTCAAGCCTACACTTAATTGGCCATATGGATGTTTTCTGAATCCAAGGAATTATTAAATTCCAGAAAGCCCCCTAATCTTTGGACAATCTCTCACTAAAGATAAAGGAATGTACCACACTGGATGTAGCCACGCCAACAACTGGGAGAAGACCCTGGAAATATCTGAGTAAGGCGAGAGGGTGTTCTGTACCACCTAGTCAGAAATGTATACAAGGATTCTTGAATGCAAGTACTGATGGAGGAAATGTGGGCCAGGTGCACAATTTTCTGAATTTGTGGAGGAGAAAATTCAGTCCCCAACTCCCTCTCCCATTCTTTGAAAAAGTAAGGGGTTGTCTGTGAATGCGCCCCAAGCACCAACTTGTACATGTGGGATAGCAAATGTCTAGAGTCTTAGGGTCACACACACCAGGATTCAAAGGGAGATAATGTACCCAGTGAGTGCTGCGACAGCTGCAGTTTAGAGAGGAACTCCTATTTTTTTTTTTTTTTTATCACTGCAGGTTGTCACGTCATCCTCAGGAATTTTCCTTTTTATCTAACTTGGTAGTATACTGTCATTTCCTAGAAATCAATATTTTCCCTCCACTACTTCTTACCAGTAGCTTTCTAGTCATGCATGCAAAACCATAAAGAGCTTTACAATTATTTAACCTCCAAATCAATTTAAATATGCATACTAATGTATCCAAAAGGAGGCTACCATATTATTTTTATTTGAATCCAAAAGCTTTTTGTTTTTTTTTTGTTTTTTTTGTTTTTTTTAGTATTGCTCTGTTAGATGTCAAGCTCTGTCCCAGCAGTTTGTGGCCAATTAAATATGCTATATGTAGAATACAAATTATACCCATGGAATGCTGAATTGACCCTGTAAAGCCCTGCCACTAACTTAAAAAAGTGCAGGTTAAAACACAGAAAAATCAAGTATTTTAAATCTTTGCTTGCTGCATTTTTTACTTTCCATAAACATTTATTCACTTGCAACAAGCTTTTGAATTTACTAATACATTTGATTAATCCAGGGAGAGTCAACTTTCTAGCTCAGCCCCCATCCTCCTTTCACATCAGAGCCCTCTCCTCTTCTGTTGTGTCTTATTGCTGTCTATGTTGGCCCTGCATCTCCACCCCTGCCCTCACCCCCCTATATAACCTTATATGTAGTGTCTGAAAATGGAGCAAAGAGAAATACTATAGAGTCACTTGAGTGGCTGCTCTGCGTATGCCGGGGCAGCTGACCGTGCATGCAGTCTCGGGTGTTTTAGATGTCTACACAAGAGGTACTTTTTTTTTTTTTTTTTTTATTAATCTTGGGTGCATTATAGCTATTGAGCTCCGAGCACAGTGCTGGAAAATACCTAATTATATTAAAACTAGGGTTGTCACGATACCGATACTAGTACCGGTATCGGTATCGATACCAAGCATTTCCCCAGTACTTGTACTCGGAAAATGCTCTGATGCTTCACCCGATACCTTACTGTCCCTGTATCCTCCTCCAGTTCCCCCATCCGTGCTGCTTTCCCCCTCCGCGCTTTGTGTCCCCCTCCGTGCCGATGCTGTCCTCCTCCGTTCTGCTCTCCCCTTCCATGCTTCGTGTCCCCCCTCCGTGCCGCTGCTGTCCTTCGTTCTGCTCTCCCCCTCCATGCTCCGTGTCCCCCCTTCCGTCCCACTGCTGTCCTCCTCCGTTCTGCTCTCCCCCTCCATACTCCATGCCGCTGCTGTCCTCCTCCGTTCTGCTCTCCCCCTCCATGCTCCGTGTCCCCCCTCCGTGCTGCTGCTTTCCCCCTCCGTGCTTGGTGTCACCCTCCATGTCCCCCTCTGTGCTCAGTGTCACCCTCCATGTCTTCTTCCGCCCCCTCTGTCAGGATGGAGAGCGGAGGTAGGAGCCGGCTCCTACCTTTTCCGAACGAACAGAGTCAGTGATCACTGACTCTGTTCATTCATATAACTGAATCATCGTTATGCTTCAGTTTATGAATGGGTAGGAGCCTCTGTCTCCTGTCCATTCATTTTCAGTGCAGATAAGAAAGGGACTGGGGAATCCGTGTCCTTAGTCCCTTTCTCTGTCTCAAAGGGGAGATGTCAGGGGTCTGTTAAGACTTCTGATATCTCACCAAAGCCCCCCAACAGGGCTAAGAAAAAAAAACATATTGCAATAAATAATAAAAAATAATTAATTGTAAAACATATTACAAATTCAAATAAAAAACACCCTGACACCATCCACCCCCCCCCCAGGAAAGCATTGTAAAAAACAACAAAAAAATTGTAAAAAATGTAAATTGTAAAATAAAAAAAAATACTGACACATGACATTAAAAAAAAAAGTATCGGTACTTGTACTCGGTATTTAAAAAGTTGGATTCGGGACAACCCTAATTAAAACTAAAATATATTACCGTAGTGAAGCAAACAATTTCAATGGCCTGAAAAAGAACTCCACCCCATTTGATGAACGGAAGTCCTGCATGCATGTATGGTTTATAAAAAACAACCACAATTCAATAGGACATTACTTTTATTTGTATAAAATTTGGGACCCACTTATTGCCTCAAACTGTGACTGTTCATCATTGACCATATAAACACTAAAATGTTAGACCAGAAATGTCCCCCCAACAAAGACCCCCTTTCTTTACTTTCATTTCCTATCCCCACAAACGCACGCACACACACACACACACACACACACACACACACTAAGCTCAAGTCTGATTTCTTGAAGTCGCTGCTCTAACCATATATCTTGTGCTTTCATATCTTTAGAATGGAGGAACACCACTGCTGTATGCTGTACATGGGAATCACGTGAAATGTGTGAAGATCCTGTTAGGTGAGTTGAGGAAATAACCCTTACAACTACTGAAATAGTTACCATTTATCAAAACCCAAGCATTACATGCATTACTTCTCTTTTTTTTTTATTTATTTTTATTTTTCTCCTTTATTTTAACCTGATAATTCTACCATTAACTTGTTTCCTGTCCTAAGGTATCTTTTGGGACCTCCTAATGCCTCCCTTTCTTCTCCATAATATTTACTGTAAATAATAAGTGTGAGGAGGGAGGATATTGTAGTCCAGATATCAAGGAGATAGCATTAGAGTTTACATGCACTTAAAAGGGGTTGTAAAGGTTTGTTTTTTTATTTTCTAAGTAGGTTACTTTAAGCTAGTGCATTGTTGGTTCACTTACCTTTTCCTTCAATTTCCCTTCTAAATGTTTTTTTTCTTTGTCTGAATTTCTCACTTCCTGTTCCTCCTCAGTAAGGTGTTCAGTAAGCTGTTCTAGATGACTTTCCACCGCTCGGATGATAGTGGAAAGCTTACTGAGGAGAAACAGGAAGTGAGAAATTCAAACAAAGAAAAAAAAACATTTAGGAGAGAAATGGAAGGAAAAGGTAAGTGAACCAACAATGCACTAGCTGAAAGGAACCAATTTAGAAAATAAAAGACGAACCTTTACAACGCCTTTAAGCCATGTGCAGAATTGGCATTATTTTTTATTTTTTTTTATTGAACGTGATAGGACCAGAGGACTTCATAATCATAACTACTTGGCTTATGCCACCACCTTCGGGTGAAAAGATACTGGCCAAAAAAGGCAGGAGTGCCCAGGCAGAACCCTTCCCATCTCAGCTAAGCATCAGTTTTTTGTTTGAGTCCTAAGGTGATGGATATGCCTCCCTGTGTCTCTCTGAAGATCTTTCTCGTGTACTTGGTTTCTATATATCTGGGCCTGTTCCTTACACCTCTGATGAAGCAAAGGTGGACTCTAGATCAGTCGATACAGCCAGCAGGCCAAGGGAAACTATATTCAGACCCTGCATAAAAGACCGGAAATGGCCTGTAATGTCTGGCAGTTGATGCTGGACCCTGCGGGCAATGATCTCCAGGGTACAGTATACCCAGTGACCTTGCTGGCAGGAAGATCTACAGTTCCAAGGCAATGATCCACATATATAAATGTGAAAAAACTTTCTGCGCTATCCCTGGGCCAGATTCTCGTAGATATCCGGCGGCGTAACGTATCTCCTTTACGTTACTCCGCCGCAAGTTTAACGGGCAAGTGCCTGATTCCCAAACCACTTACCTGTAAACTTGCGGCGGCGTAGCGTAAAGTCCTCCCGCGCAAGCACTCCTAATTCAAATGATCCTGGTAGGGGTCGTGGATCATTTAAATTAGGCGCGCTCCTGCGCCGATCGTACTGCGCATGCTCCGTCGGGAAAATTACCCGACGTGCATTGCGCTAAATGACGTCGCACGGACGTCATTTGTTTTGACGGTAACGTAAATGGCGTCCAGCGCCATTCACAGACGACTTGCGCAAACGACGTTAAATTTTCAAATTGCGACGCGGGAACGACGGCCATACTTAACATTGAGTACGCCACCTAGGGGGCATGTTTATCTTTACGCCGTGCATCGCTTACGGAAACTACGTAAAAACACTACGACGGGCAAGCATATGTTTGTGAATCGGCGTGACTAGTCATATGCATATTCTACGCTGACCGCAAAGGAAACGCCACCTAGCGGTCAGCGTAGATTTTGCAGCCTAAGATACAACGGCGCTGACCGTCGTATCTTAGGCATGTTTAAGTGTATCTCAGTTTGAAAATACACTTAAACATACGACGGCCTTAGATTCGGACTTACATCGGCGTATCTGCTGATACACCGGCGTAATTCTTTGAGAATATGGCCCCCTGTGTATAAACCACCTATTACTCAACTCTATATAATATAGGAGGCAGCTAGCAACACTATGCATCCACCTGTACAAAATGCAATGAATCTCTCTCTCTCTCTCTCTCTCTCTCTCTCTCTCTCTCTCTCTCTCTCTCTCTCTCTCTCTCTCTCTCTCTCTCTCTCTCTCTCTCTCTCTCTCTCTCTCTCTCTCTCTCTCTCTCTCTCTCTCTCTCTCTCTCTCTCTCTCTCTCTCTCTCTCTCTCTCTCTCTCTCTCTCCCCCTCCCCCCCCTCAAAAAAAGTGCAGCGCTCTCTTTCAATATAGTGCATTCAAATATTGTGCATAAATAAAAATCTAAAAACGGTGTAAAAATTATCTATCTATAATTTACATGAGTCCATCTTTTCTTTTAAACATATATACAGTCCACAAATAAATGTCACGGACATTGAATCGTTTTATTATGGCCTGCATATATGTTTAAAAGAAAAGATGAGCTCACGTAAATTTATTATATAATAGATGATTTTCACACTGTTTTTAGATTTTTATTTATGCACTATAATTTGAATGCACTATATTGAAGGAGAGCGCTGCACTTTTTTGTGACTAATGATCCCCATAGAGGGGAGTCAAGACCCTGAGGGGCAAGCCATTGTGATGAGTGAAGATTGTGTGTACTGGCCCGGCAGCTATGAACTGGTGAATGTGTTTTGTTATAGTGGAGCAATGTGGAAGTTCCCCTGACTGCGTTCCCTGTGTCAGGTCAATTTCTGGGCGGTGCACACTGTGGCAACATACAGCAGTGGCGGTGTGGTAAAAGGACAATGTGCGTGTCTGATTATGTCGTAGCATGTATCTCTCGATCCATGGGTGAAGTACATGTGTCTTGCAGCACCTAATTTACACAGCACGGGATTCCCAGCCACATCACATAAACTATCCAACCTCAGCAAGCCATGGCCTTGTGCAGGCAGAGAGGCAGGGGATGGCTTATGCTGTTTTTTTTTTTGCCTTCCTCTGGATCAACTGTGGGTATAGAATTGGGTATATGGGATTGTACGATATTTTTTATTTTATTCACTTTTTTATGCTTGAACTGGATTTGCTTTTTTTTTTTTTTTTTTTCTTCAACCTGACTAACTATGTAACTATGTGGTGGGCTCCCAAATCTCTCAACTAAGTAGGGAGGACACCTGACAAACTTCAGTGTGCATTGCCCCCCAAAGGGTCTTATTGGCTTTGAATGCTCTTGCATATCTTGTATTTCCACTGCCATAGGGGCGCAATCCTCCATTTTCTTTGTGTCAAAGTTAGGAATTTTCTGCAGCCATATTTGCACTGCATGATCAGCTCTCAGGGGTCTTCACTGACTTAGAACAAATGGGATGCATGTGGTTACTCTCCTTTTCTAGTAGGAATCTCAAGGTCCAGGGTTGCCTAATGCACAGAAGGCCACAGTCCACACTTCCTGGTGGATGTGGCATGCACTACCCTTTAGTTACTTCTGCCATAATCCTTTTTCCCAAAAGTCACTTGTTGTTTTGAGTCCTGGCAGCTCCCAAATTTTCCAAGTCCTTTACAGCGAACCTTGATGTTTGCTGATTGGGCTTATCCAGAGAAAGTGTTCTCATTTCTGAAACGTTTTTTGCTCACCAGCACCCCATGGAGGAGGAATTGTACAACAAATGGGACTCATCCCAGCTATTTGTTACTTAAATAAGACCCTGACAGTCCCAGTTTATGAGGTCCCGGTCTTTAAAGACACCATAGATAAGGGGTTAGAAGCTCTCTCTAAGCCGTCCCTCCCCGATAGGATCAGCTGCTGCAGAGTGGTGAGGGAAGAGCTGTCTCTTAAGTCTCTAGTAAAAAAAAAAATCCACTATTGACTAAAATCAAATAATTTTTTTTTTAGGTGGAATTTGGCTTTTATAAGCGAAAGAACATGAATGCTGGTATCTGTATAAGGGCTTCATTAACAGCCAGCCTTAATGGGTATGGCATAGTGTTTACATCCTTCAGAACCAGGCATTCTTTCAGTAAGGTGGGCTCATACCTTGGCAGAAAGTGCTAGGCTGGCTTACAGTGAATTATTCCTGTGTTCTAACAATTGGAGCAAAATTGTATTTGCTACTTTTGTTTACAGAAGACCGTTTTAGAAAACTACACTTCTACCTTAGCCACTTAGCGTCTGCAATACACCTCTATAAGACCTTAATGCACAATTCCTTATACAGGTATAGTCCAGGTAACTGGCACAGCTATATTTTGTCTGGGCATCTAAGCTTCAATAATCTCTGGTCATGAAAGGGAAATGGATTGAAGACTTCTACTGGGAGGAGGTTGAAATCTGGTTATGATTTATTTTCTTCCTATTGCGAAGCAATATATTTCAAGAGCACATATCTTATTCTTGTCCATACTTCATGTATTATCTGAATTACCAGGAACAAGCAACATGAATTGGGACAGCTTCCCAAAGGTTGATGGACTGGCGAGTTGTTGCATTATTTATATGTAGCCCCCTCTTGCTTTCAGCATGGGCACTACGCCTAAAGTTAGTGGGGAGTGGGAGAGTTACCTTGCTCCCATTCAGTGTTTACTTAAATTTGGGGACTTCTGTCGTTCCAGAAAGTCCACTGGGTCAGTCTGTGGTCAGGGGGTGCAATGCCACCTCTGGCTGACAGTTGGCGCCAGAGGGGTTCTGGCGGAGCGATTCTTCCCCAGCAGCCAATTGGAGGAGTTTATGCCTCGCGAGGCATGCTGGGGGAGGATATATCTGGGACAGGGGTCATGTGTTCGGGAGTCTTCACTGGGTCCATGTTCCAGGTGCGGTACCCACCTTCAGGGTACGCGCATCCATGGACCCCGGCCGCGCAGCCCACCTGGCCAGAGCTTACCTCTGCATCGAACCTCATCCTGATGAGAGAAGGGACCTCAGCGTTTCACTGGGTTCCAAGGCCTGTTGACAGAATTCCAGTCTGGGATCGGGTGTCCGGACCACTGACAGGTATGCTTGCTGTCATCCGGGGACCCTTTATAGAAAAGTCTACTGGGAGGATTCTCTTTTCCTTATTCACCCAAGTCTTCTATTGAAATTGGGCCGTGGCAGGGGCCCCAGAGTCGGATCTGTGTGAGAGACCTGTTCCTCCCAGTATTTTCCAGAAGTGGCGCTCCGGCTGCCAGGCCTATCATAGGTGTCTGTCCGGGGGCACTTTACCCACTCCAAACAGAGTGGCGACGTGTAGCAAAGTTGGTTCTATACAGAGCAGTGTTGATTGCTCTGTTCTATATCCAGGCTTGATACCGCATGGTTCTTTTTCTTCCTTCATCAACCTTAACCTTCCCAATGTGTGTTGATGTTGGCCGTGTTTGTCCTGGACAATAAAGCATTGAAAACTCTTTATTGGATGTCTGGACCTCCACTCACTGCTGCTATTCTCACAGTTACACCCCTAGACACTGCCAGGGTAATTTGGTAGGCTGGTCCCAAATCAAACAGAGGCTCCTTCGGGGGTAGCGCTACATATATCACTGACAGAGTTTTTTTTTTTGCATACCAAGTGAAAATGAAGTTGCCCATAAATAAGATAATGGCAGTTAGAAGTTTTGGGCACATATTGTGACTAAGGCCTTATACTTGTCCTGATTCTGGTTCCTTGAATCAATTGTGTAATGTTTATGACTCAGATAATGCAAACGCATAAAGTAAATACCTTGCTAGAAAAGCATGTTTGACTAAGAGCAGTTCTTTATGATGGTGTAATGTAACAATGACTTGTATTTGGCAGAAAATGGAGCAGATCCAACCATTGAGACAGACTCTGGATACAACTCCATGGACCTGTCTGTAGCTCTTGGCCACAGGAGTGGTAAGTTGTGTACTTACAGCAAACAGTGCCCTAGGTTCATGCCCAACTCCATCCAAAATGTGTACTTAATAGTGATTGTATTTCCTACCACATGCAGCAAGGCATCAGGCATTATGTTGACAATATCTAAACATGTAAATATTGCGAAAATATATATCGTCACACTCCAATAAAAAATAAAGTCAATAAAAAAAAAGTTATAAATATCACAAGAGGGCAGGTCTATATAAATATTGTTAAATATCTGTTAATATTGTAATTTTGTCTTGGGCCATATAGTTCAGGACTTTTCTGGCTCTTGTTTTCTTACAAAGCATTAGCATCAACCACTAAAAATTGGGCTAACTTTACTGTTTTGTTATTTTTTAATTCATGAAACTGTTTTTTCCCTAAAAAAAAGGTGTTTGAAAAATGATTGCGCAAATACCGTGCGAGGAAAAAAAGTTGCAATGACCACCATTTTATTTCCTAGGGTGTCTGCTAAAAAAAAATATATATATATATATAATGTTTGGGGGTATTGATTAATTTTCTAGCAAAAAAAATTGTGATTTTTACATGAAGGAGAGTGCCAAAGGAAGTGCCAAAATAGGCTCGGTTGTCAAGTGGTTAATTAAGCTTTGACAAGAAACCTGGAAGCTGATTGGTTTCTATGCAGAGCTTCACCAGATTTTGCACTTTTCAGTTTTAGTAAATCCACCCAACTGTCACCTTTCCTGTGCAGGACAAAGTGGCAGTGCCTCTGCAAAGGACATCCCCATCCCACATGTATTTGCCTTACCTGCACTGCCTTGCAGTTTCTTTTGCAGCTGGCGATCAAATTGCCTGTAGCAGTGAGCTGAGTGAATGTTGACATTACTCCCCATCACATTACTGCATTCTGGCCTAGTAATTGGCTGCTAGGCTTGGGAATTATTATAGGGGAGCAAGTCACATGCTTCTATATATATGGAGGTGCTGGCTATTCTCACAGAGTAAGCGCTGGTAAACAAAGCTAATTAACGCCCCCTAGTAACTTTCTAAACCACCACTGCGCACAGGATAAACTTGATTACCTACAGCTGCTACTTAAATAGAAATGTATATAGTGACTCTTTTGTGAAAAACATAGTAGCGCTCTGTTTCATAAAACTAGTAAAGTGATTATATTAAAATAACATAAATAAACACATAAAAATTAACAAGTGAAAGTGAATTAATAGTGCATGTGAATGATCCATAAACATATAAAGAAAGTTGAAAAGAAAAGAAATTCATATAAAAGTGTCCATAAATCACACCAATCTTCAAGTGATTGATCAATGAATGGTATCTTTCTTGAAGAAATCTTGATACAAACTTTCCACCACACCTCATGTGCGTGTGAATCCACTCCCAAAGGAAAAAACTCACCAAAACAATATGCCTCACATTCACATGTTCAGCACAAAAGCTTGATAACTCACCCGGGTTGATAGACAACTCCAACGGTGATCACAAATCAATCAAATCCACATGAAAAAATAAATAAAATGCTTCCAATGGTGAAGAATGTAAAACCAATTTATTAAAAAGTGCTCACAAATCCTCACTCATTGTACTCACATGTTACTGCAAGTCTCCTTCATTAGAGAACTTTTTTGATTGAAGTGTCTGTGTGAATTTTATAACATGTGAGTACAATGAGTGAGGATTTGTGAGCACTTTTTAATAAATTGGTTTTACATACTTCACCATTGGAAGCATTTTATTTATTTTTTCATGTGGATTTGATTGATTTGTGATCACCGTTGGAATTGTCTATCAACCCGGGTGGGTAATCAAGCTATTGTGCCGAACATGTGAATGTGAGGCATATTGTTTTGGTGAGTTGTGGTGGAAGGTTTGTATCAAGATTTCTTCAAGAAAGACACTATTCGTTGATCAATCACTGCTTAATCACTTGAAGATTGGTGTGATTTATGGACACTTTTAAATGAATTTATTTTCTTTTCAACTTTCTTTATATGTTAATGGATCATTCACATGCACTATTAATTCACTTCCACTTGTTAATTTGTATGTGTTTATTTATGTTATTTTAATATAATCACTTTACTGGTACTGTTTTATGAAACAGAGCGCTACTATTTTTTTCACTAAAGATTCACTATATTCTCACAGAGTGCAGAAGAGCAAGGAGCTGCAAGAGAGCACAGGTAAGGTGAGTAGAAGAAGAATAGATGAATTCCCCTCCCCCACTCTCTTTTCCTTTCTTTCCTAAACTCACTTTTTCCATTTAACTCCAAACTTGAAATGTCTCAACCCCAGTTGGCCACCCCATTGTACTCTTCCCCCCCCCCATGCACGGATACCCGAATTCTCCATAGGTACCGGGGCTAATCCCTAGTGTATTGTAAGTGATCAGTTGTCCCGTCAAGGCAAAGCCCTAGTCTTACACCTCCTAGGTATCTGGGTATCTTGTATACTTACAGAGTTTTTTTCTGTGTTATTATCTTTTGTTCAGATACCACTACCCGGTGTTCATATGTATGCTACTTTGTTTGTACAACATATTCTGTGAAGCTACCATTTCATTGTATGTCGCATACCACTAAATAAAAAATAAATAAAAAAAAGTATGGATGTTTGGAGGCACACTGTCACTTTGCCTTGCATAGGCATGGCGACAGACACAAAATATTGCCTAAAGAGACACTGTTTGTGCACAGCTGCTACAAAATTATCAGTTTAAATACAAAAAAAACAGTCACTTTCAGCGCGAATAGGTCTTCCAAGGTGTGACATAAGAGATATCAGATAAAATGGTGGTGTAAAAGGTATATATGGTATACCAAAGCTAGGTGGATGCTACCTTCCTCAGTTGGGGTAATCCAAAAGGAACTACAATAAAAACGGAAATGGACTTAGTGCATTACCAGAGATAATTTTAATAATAAAAAATGTTGGTATAAATGTGGGTACTCACAAAAATGCAACTGACAAAAGGCCATAAACACTGTGCATGGACATGCACAGAACACGGGGTACCTCTAATGCGTTTCGGGGTCGCACCCCCTTCCTCAGAGCTAGGCTAGCACTGAGGACGGGGGTGCGCCCCCGAAACGCGTTGGTTGCACCCGTGTTCTGTGCATGTCCATGCACTGTGTTTATGGCCTTTTGTCAGTTGCATTTTTGTGAGTACCAACATTTTTTATTAATTATCTCTGGTAATGCACTAGGTGTGCGCATCTTCCATTTCCGTTTTTCTTTTAGTTCCTTTCGGATTACCCCAACTGAGGAAGGCAGCATCCACCTATCTTTGGGATACCATATATACCTTTTTACACCACCATTTTATCTGATATCTCTTATGTCACAAAAAAAAATATATATTATTAAATTATCTCTGGTAATGCGCTAGGTGTGCGCCTTCCATTTCAGTTTTTCCTAAAATTATCAGTGTGCTATAGGACTTTGGAAGACTTCCCCTTCTTCTCTCCTTTTCTTCAAAAAATAAACACTTTTTTTTTTTATTATTATTATTTCTGAACAAAAAAATTCTACAAATGTCCTAATACTTTGTCTTTCTCTTTTTATTCTTCCAGTTCAGCAAGTCATTGAGAATCATCTCCTTCAGCTTCTCCAAAGTATAAAGGAATAATGGACCATTGTACCTAACATTTTGAGTTTGTGTTCTTCAGTACTGTTTTATTTGTTTAGAGTGGCATTCCAGTCATTTACTAACTATACCTAAACCAGTTTCCACCCCCATTCTAAGCCTATTCTAACTACCCTGCAAATGAAAGATGTCTGTACTTACCTATTCTGAAGCTGCTCTAGTCTGGTCATATGATTGGCTCCCAGCGGCAGCTTCATTATAGAGGAGGGACCGCCGACAACGGATGCCCCATAGTAAACCTATGGGTGATGTCATTGCTCAGGCTCTGTTGCTGATCTCTCCTCTTCACTGAAGCCGGCCGCTAAAGGGATCATGTGACCAGACCGGAGCACCCTCAAAATAAGTAGGGCCGGCCATACATGAAGCAAATTTCTTTCCTGCACCCATAAATTTGCTTGATTCCCCATCAACACAGACCGTTTTGATGTGAGAATCACTTCTGCCGGGCCTTTGTCTTCTCCTAGCGGGGGAGGGCAGGGGAAGCCGTTCCTGCCGGGAGAAGACAGTGATTATTGATTGCAGCTGCTAGTGATGATTGTAGGTAAAACCTGGCATGCTGGTTGTATCCAATTTGATCGATCGATGAACTTGGTACATTCAGCCTGCCCATACACGATTCGTGCTGAACCGGCCGAGATTTGAACCGTGTACGGTCTGCCTAAGTATAGACATCTTTCCTTTACATGGTAGTTAGAATAGGGCTTATAATGTAGGTGGAAGCCACTTTAAATGTAGTTAGTATTTGACTTGAATTCTACTTTACCTTTATTTAAATGTGACATTTCATGAAGTATAGTAGTATGAAGGTAGTGTCTACTCTTATCAGTTGTGTTAATCTCTCCATATATATATATCTAAAGACAATAAGGGTTATAAGGCTGCAGGAATGCTGATACTGTGTGCATTTCATGTTTCACATATGTGCATTCTAATGCCTTCAGCACATTTCAGTCATCACACATAGTCCTATAGTTAATGAGTACATTCATATTGAATGGATGGCTGAAACCACAGCAAGCCTGAAGCAATGGAAGTGTTACTGCACAAAAACTGTAAACCTAATCCAGTACCGTGATCACATCTATCAGTAAAGTCTCTCAACCACTGACCAAGCAATATGGGGTTGGTGCAGGACTGGCTTTCCATACATCATCATAGAGAATGAGCACCCACATGGAGATTGACTGTTGATTTAGTGGGGTCTGTATTCTAATTATGAATAAGAGTCAGTATGACACATACTCTACCCCACCTCCACTTTCTTTTGGAGTGGACTGTCTGGTCATGTTAATATCTGATGTGACAGAGGATATAAACACTGCACCATCCCTGTAAGCAATGTTGGTACGCAAACAAGGTACAGAATTACATTAATGTACTTTAGTGTTATTTAACAATGCAGTTATCCTTTCCATTTGTAACTACCAGCTAAAGCCCATTTAAAGTGAACCTTTCACAATATTTTGTCATCAAATCACATATATTATGACAACGGTAGAGATTACATTCAGTGAAAAACCCATGTCTAAAGGATCTGTAGATCCAGGGATATAGGTAGTTTATGTTCTATGCACAAATCGGCTCTGTGTGCTTTCACCTCTATTGATCAGTAAAGTATATATAAACTATATACTATATGTATACTTCTGCATTGAGTAGATGTGCTGCCAGATTGAGTCACCAAACGAGTTCTCCCACAAGAATTTAACAGTAATCCTACTGTCCTAGATCTTTCACTTTTATAAAAGAAGATGGCATGACAACTAAAACTGCTTTTACCAAGTCGTGGGAAGTAAAAGTAGCAGCATAGGAAACTGTACATGGAATCTCTAAAACTTCCAGAGAATTGCTTTTTGTGACGTAAACATAAGATGAATTTGTTATCTGAATAGAGTTCAGCTTTAAGTTTACCCAAACCTCTTCATTTTATCTTTTATATGGACAGTGATGGGTTTCATTGCCTATGGCGAGCTGCTCCTTAACAGGGAAACGGGGTTTCCATCGCAGTGGTCAAGCTTGTTTTTAAAGTGTATCTGATCAAAATGTAAAATGATGTTTTAACTTTTACATCGAATTTCAATTATTTCTAGCATACTCCTATAAACCTGGCTGCAGGCTGCTGACTCCACCGCCTGAAAATTCTCCTCTCAGCACCTCTTTTGTTCAGAAGGCAGACTCTGTGAATTCTGTGATACTGCAATGCATACTCGCAGGGTATAGTGAATGTGTGTCACTGAATTCAAGGTAAATCTGTGGGGATCTTCACAAGGTCAATTTACAATCCTCATGATTGGTGATAATAAGGCCGGCCATAGGTGGAGCAAGCTGTCCCTGCAGGGAGTACACAGTGATTATTGCTAGCGGATATAATAGCCACTAGCAATAATCACATGTAAAATCTGGCAGGCTGCTTGTACCTAAGTTAATTGATCAATCAACTTGGATACATTTAGCCTGCCTATACACAGTTTGAATCTCGGCCAGTCCCTGCTGAACAGATTCAAACCTTTACACCGGCTTAAAAGGAGTCGGCTAGAAAAAATTTAAATACAATGTGAAAATGAATGTATGATTTTCACTTTAACCATAGATACACTTTCTAATGGAATTGGCTTGCATTAACTGTTAGATTTTCCACTTCTCTCCCTCTCCCTCTTCCTCTCCATACAAACCAAAAGCCAGTAATACTGACAGCTCATCAGATCCAGGAATACCACTTACCACTGGTATCAGGAGAGAAGTTTGGGAGTCCCTATTGCTTCATTTTTCTTTAAGATGAAGGCTCCAGAGCGGTAATCCTTATCTGTCCTTTAAGCCCAATTCCAGCCAGTGATGTGTCGGGACAATTGCTTGTTCTGGGTCTGCGAACCCCTTTTGGTAAAAGACTAGACGGTGCATCTCCAGAATTTCATGAACATGTCAGCAATGGCAGTCTCTGCTTTTTTGTTCTGACGAGTTCCTTCTGAAGCAGAGATCACATTTGTGGGTAGATTTTTCTTGGGAGTATTTATCTTTTTTTTGTTTTAATTTTTGCAATTGATGTAAATAATTCATTTATTATATTATTTATTTGGATTTTGCACAAGGGTTACTTGAATATGTTAGAATTCTAGACATGCACTTTTTTTTGAAGCCTGAATGTGTTATTGTGGTAAGTGAATAGTACATATTTAGTAAGCCAATTAAATATGGGAAATATTTCTGTGCAATGTACATCCTTTTTTTGTTTTGTTTTTTATATGCCCCACATGCTTTTTCCTTGGGTTTTGTTTCCCATGAGCTTCAGCTTGTACAAGAGCAGTGTGTACAGCAAGCTCTTGAAAAGCTTTTGGCAAGCAACTTTGTTCCAGCCTTTAAAGCATAACTCCAATTTAAAAAAAGAAAACGAATGCTTCAGTAAAAACCTGCTTAATTATTCCTTTAGTGCATTGTGCTCTGATGTCACCAGACACTTAGGACCTGTTCACACACGCTTTGATTTCTGAAGAGCATTCCATGTTCTTATCGCTCTTTAGTGAGCATGTGACAGGCAGGGAGGAAGCATTGTATTACCCTGAACTGGTGCAATGTGGGGTGCTTGCAAAGCAGCCCCATTCACTTGACTGGGTCATGCTTGGCGGGCATTACGCCTGCCGAAATCAGCTGGGTGTACAATTCCTGACCCGCCATGAAGCAAGCCATTGTGGCTGTGGCATTTGTACACATCTGGCCACTGCCTCTACAGCTAAAGGGGTGGGGGCGCAATTGAGGGGTGGTAAAATGCGGTTCAGCCGCCTCTCAACCACTAGTGTGAACAAACCCTTAGTTATCCTATATTTATTATAACTGTTCCTTGCATTGCAGTCTTATTTTTGCCTGTGTACAACCAATCTATTTGTCCTGAGACTTTAAATAAAACGCAGCCCATACTATCAATGAATACCTAGTTTCCAACATTGTTGTTTAATACGTGAATAAATATTGAACGCAAAAAGAGGATAAAATGGTAACAAGCCGATTTGTAGTGAATCCATATTCTTGCATTTCATATATAATTAAATATTTAATTGTGTATGAAATGCAATAATATGGATTCACTACAAATCGGCTTGTTACCATTTTATCCTTTTTTTGCGTACAATATTTATTCACGTATTAAACAACAATGTTGCTAACTAGCTCTTCATTGGTCGTATGTGCAATGCCTCATTTAAAGTCCCCAGAACAAAAAAATTGGCTGTATGGAGATGTTATGAAGGGATGGAGGCACATCACCACATTCTAATTTTGTTATATTTTTGTCTGTGCTATACCAAGCATCGGACAGCTGTTTCCTGCGGGAGCCGAGCCATTTAGACTCGTTGGTAGCCCTTGAGACTACAGAGGTGATGTATACCGTATTTATCTGGGTATAGCGCGCATCGGCGTATAGCCTCTTCGTTGTCTTTCCCGGCGTCCATCGGCGGCCTTGTCCATTTCGGCGTCCGTCTTCGGCCTTTGTGGTGTCCTCCTCGATTCTCCCGCGCTGTCTCTGAGCGCCGCCGCCGACATATACCGAGCGCAGTACACTCGGCTATGTTCGGCAACGCTCGGCTCCTCTCGCATAAAGGTTAGGAGGCGGCACAGGGCGTGACCGTGAGCGGAGCCGAGCATAGCCGAGTGTATTGCGCTCGGTGAATGTCGGAGGCGGCGCTCAGACAGGTGATCGGCGTATAACGCGCACCCACGATTTTCCCCTATTTTTAAGGGGGAAAAAAGTGCGCGTTATACGCCGATAAATACGGTAATTGTTTGTGGTCAATGGGAAAAAAAAATTCAGGCTTTTCAATTAAAGCCTATTGGAGTGGAAAATACTCGATGCTTGTAGCTCAAAAGAAGCTCATGTAATTTTTCCAAGCTACTTCTAAGCTAAGTCTACAAGTGCAGCCATACTCGGGTGTGAATAGGCACAATTGAAAAGCATGGCATATTGGATGTTAAGTATTTTGATGCTTGGAGCTACAAAACACTATGATATGAATGGGGCTTAATGCCATTAGAACCACACATAAATTGATGTCAAAATGGAATAAAGGGTACACAGAGTTTCATCAACGCCTATGATGACCTTGCGTTTTAGAGCTAAGCATGCTTTCAACAAGCTGCTAGCAGGCTTTCAACAAGCTTCGAGTTGTGCTGGAGCATACTGAAGCCTACTGGCAGCTTGTTTAAAATGACAGTCAGCATTCCCATTAAGAACTGTCCTTAACATTCCCAAACTGAAGTATAAAATGATTTTAAAGCCCAAATGTTTATACGTTTTTTTTTTTTTTTTTTTTTTTTTTCAAATGCTATTGATATGCCTTAAAGTCTTTTGCTGCTTCTTCGCTTATTTCCTCTCCCCTTCCATGTACAAGGAACCTGTCCATTTGCAGGGACCCATGGAGCCACTTGTGTGTGCGCACGCTTCTCTCTCTTCTCACTCTGGATAAGTCTCCTTGCATCCACTGAAAGAAAGCAAGTCACTCCCATTTCCTACCTTTTCCCTGTGATTGCTAGCTGCTTGAACCTGAGCAGTTCCTAGTTAACTGTGCTTTTGTGCCTCCTCACCATTGGCTCTAACCCCTTGAATGCTGCATCAGTGCAACCTTAGTGGCCCCATTCACCTGAAAGCGACAGGGGGTAAAATTCCTGGCATGGTTACAAAGCAAGGCATCTCAGCCATACAGCAAGGCATCTCGGCCACGACCACAAAGCAAGGCATCTCGGCTATGGCATGTGTACACCCCTTCCTTTACAGCTAAACTGGGTAGTGGTTGGGGGATCAGTATAAGCACAGCACAACCACAGGGTTTTGCCGCCCCCCCCAAATGCTATTTTGAACTACTCCTAAAAGGCTTCAAGAAAAGCTTGCCAAAAGCTCTGCAAATGCATTGTACAAGGGTTCTGTACACTGCTTTGGTACAAGCTGAAGAAGACCTAACAATTCATTGTTGGTAAAGTGTGTGTATATATAGATATATATGACTGCTTTATAATTTGGTGTGTGTGTGTGTGTGTGTGTGTGTGTGTGTGTGTGTGTGTATACAATATATATAATGTATATGACCTACTACTCTGTGTGTATGTTTACAAACCTGAATAAACTGCACTTGTATGACCCAAGCATTTTATCTATGTGTATATTTCTAGAAGTTTAATGGTCTATAAAGGAATGTTTGTTATTTTTCTTAACTACTTCCCATCCGGGTCACTTTGCTCTTGCATATAAAAATCTACTTTTTTTCTAGAAAATTACTTGGAACCCCCTAAAACTCTCTATTTTTTTAGACAAGGGTAAGCTAACTTTTTTCGGAAAAGGTATGTGTATGACCATAGATATGCCTGTAAGGTGATGTCTATCTCTCAGATAAACGAAACGGGAACACTCATCCATGTGGATACAAATAACCTCATGGATGAGCCCCATATATTGCCATATCCACAAAAAAGCTTCTCTCTTAAAGTGGTGTTCCGGCCAAAAAAATAATTAAAGCCAGCAGCTATACATACTGCAGCTGCTGGATTTTTAATAATATGACACTTACCTGTCCTTGAGTTCCTCGATGTCGACACCGCAGCTGATGTTTCCATCAGCTGTCGAGAGCTGCCGCCACCATTGCGGGTAAGGGAACCCGGCAGTGTAGCCTGTTGGCTTCACGCCGGGAACCCTACTGTGCATGCGCGGGGCCCCGCTCCTCTCTCCTATTGGTCCGGGGGACGCGGTGACGTCAATGTGGATGTTCAGTATTGTTTCTTTAGATATAGTAGGTGTCTCGTTGGAGAACATCTGGCTAGCTTCTAGAAAGATCTTGTCAAAATCTATCTTTTTCAAGAAAATCAGTACTCTGTAGATCTAGTAGGTGTCTCGTTGGAGAACAACTGGCTACCTTCTAGAGAGAAAATCATAATCCATCTTTTTCAAGCAAGCCCGCCTTCTTAAGACTCCTTTCACACTGGGGAGTCGGGTTAGCAGTAAAGCACCGCTAGTTTAGCAATGCTTTTTGGCCGCTAGCGGGGCGCTTTTAACCCCTGCTAGCGGCTGAAGAATAGGTTGAAAGCCAGTGTTGTGGTGCTTCCAAAGCACCTTTCGTGCACTTCAGAAGTGCTGCCCATTCATTTCAATGGATAAGGGTGGTGCAGGAGTGGTGTTTACAGCACTCCCATATGCCCCAGAAATGCTGCTTGCAGGACTTTTTTTTACCCCGTCCTGCAAGCACTTGGGCTTTCACACTGGGGAGATACGAGAGGCACTTAATAGATATAATATATATTTTTAGTGCTAAAATGTCTGAAAAGCGCCTCAGTGTGAAAGGGGGTCTAATAAATTAGACCGAGGCCAGGTCCCAGAAAAAACACATTATTGAAACTAGAAAAGCTACAATTTCTGGGGAAATTGTGTGAAGTGTTCTTGCCTCCATGGGGGAGGACCCACTCTATTTTTGAACATTGAGCTATAATTCCCCTCAGAGCTGTGTGGGAGGAGCTACAATTCCCCTCAGAGCTGTGTGGGAGGAGCTACAATTCCCCTCAGAGCTGTGTGGGAGGAGCTACAATTCCCCTCAGAGCTGTGTGGGAGGAGCTACAATTCCCCTCAGAGCTGTGTGGGAGGAGCTACAATTCCCCTCAGCGTTGCCAGGAAACCAATGTTTATGCAGGTTCTAAGCACAGTCCAGAGTATTTTGCCTCTCCTAAATACTTATCATTCTTTAAACGGTCGTATTTTAAAAACTATTAATCCCAAGAGCTTTATATTGTGAGAATCACAAGACCCAGACCTACATTTTGATGCATAGTATGTCTCTAAATATTAAAATTGAAGGCACAGTCGCAGTTTAGATATTGCCCTTCAAATTTTAGGTGTCTACAGTGTAATTTCAATGAATTTCAATTGACGCCGTGAGTTGAAAACAAATGGTCATAATGTAAAAAACTGTCCAGGACTATAGCTTAGCCGTGGACACATGTAGTGGCAGCAGGGATAGCTGGCCTTTTTTTTTTATATAAGATTTGTGTAGGTGGGCTTAAAAATGAGAGAGTGGTGGCAGTTTAGAAATCATGTCCTGATCTTTCAGTTTTTGTCAGCTCACACTCTAGTTTCGCCATTCATTCTTATGGGACAATTGTTGCTGCAAAAACGACTATATTTCGTGAACGATTTGGTATATTACTTGTCTATGTAGTGTAAAAGCTGTGGGAGGAGTTAGGGTGGTAAATTTGGCTATAATAAGAATAATAATAATATATATATGTGAGATACAGTGCCTTGCGAAAGTATTCGGCCCCCTTGAACTTTGCGACCATTTGCCACATTTCAGGCTTCAAACATAAAGATATAAAACTGTAATTTTTTTTGAAGAATCAACAACAAGTGGGATACAATAGTGGGATACAATCATGAAGTGGAACGAAATTTATTGGATATTTCAAACTTTTTTAACAAATAAAAAACTGAAAAATTGGGCGTGCAAAATTATTCAGCCCCTTTACTTTCAGTGCAGCAAACTCTCTCCAGAAGTTCAGTGAGGATCTCTGAATGATCCAATGTTGACCTAAATGACTAATGATGATAAATAGAATCCACCTGTGTGTAATCAAGTCTCCGTATAAATGCACCTGCACTGTGATAGTCTCAGAGGTCCGTTTAAAGCGCAGAGAGCATCATGAAGAACAAGGAACACACCAGGCAGGTCCGAGATACTGTTGTGGAGTAGTTTAAAGCTGGATTTGGATACAAAAAGATTTCCCAAGCTTTAAACATCCCAAGGAGCACTGTACAAGCGATAATATTGAAATGGAAGGAGTATCAGACCACTGCAAATCTACGAAGACCTGGCCGTACCTCTAAACTTTCAGCTCATACAAGGAGAAGACTGATCAGAGATGCAGCCAAGAGGCCCATGATCACTCTGGATGAACTGCAGAGATCTACAGCTGAGGTGGGAGACTCTGTCCATATGACAACAATCAGTTGTATACTGCACAAATCTGGCCTTTATGGAAGAGTGGCAAGAAGAAAGCCATTTCTTAAAGATATCTATAAAAAGTGTTGTTTAAAGTTTGCCACAAGCCACCTGGGAGGCACACCAAACATGTGGAAGAAGGTGCTCTGGTCAGATGAAACCAAAATCGAACTTTTTGGCAACAATGCAAAACGTTATGTTTGGCGTAAAAGCAACACAGCTCATCACCCTGAACACACCATCCCCACTGTGAAACATGGTGGTGGCAGCATCATGGTTTGGGCCTGCTTTTCTTCAGCAGGGACTGGGAAGATGGTTAAAATTGATGGGAAGATGGATGGAGCCAAATACAGGACCATTCTGGAAGAAAACCTGATGGAGTCTGCAAAAGACCTGAGACTGGGACGGAGATTTGTCTTCCAACAAGACAATGATCCAAAACATAAAGCAAAATCTACAATGGAATGGTTCACAAATAAACATATCCAGGTGTTAGAATGGCCAAGTCAAAGTCCAGACCTGAATCCAATCGAGAATCTGTGGAAAGAACTGAAAACTGCTGTTCACAAACGCTCTCCATCCAACCTCACTGAGCTCGAGCTGTTTTGCAAGGAGGAATGGGCAAAAATTTCAGTCTCTCGATGTGCAAAACTGATAGAGACATACCCCAAGCAACTTACAGCTGTAATCGCAGCAAAAGGTGGCGCTACAAAGTATTAACTTAAAGGGTCACTAAAGGAATTTTTTTTTTTTTTTTTGCTGAAATGACTGTTTACAGGGTATAAAGACATAATAGTTAACTGATTCCTTTTAAAAATGATTAAAAATAGATAAAAAAAAAAACAATCATATAATGTATCTGCAGTTTAGTCTCGTTTTTGCTGTTGTTTCCTGGTTCTCTGATGTACAGAGCCAGAGAGCATTGATGGTTTGGAAAACGAAACTGATTGGTGCTGAGGGGTTTTAGACACACAGTAATCACACCTCCTTGATTGGTGACCACAGTGAGAAATCTCCCAGTACTGTGGTGATCAGGAAACAGACAACCAGGAAGTGTCCAGAACAGAGAGGAATTACAGCAACATCAAAGAAAATATGGAACAATGAGGACATAAAACCAGGACTGCAGTAAGGTAAAGCAAGCTATTTAGCTAAAAAAAAAATCCTTTAGTGACTCTTTAAGGGGGCTGAATAATTTTGCACGCCCAATTTTTCAGTTTTTTGTTTGTTAAAAAAGTTTGAAATATCCAATAAATTTCGTTCCACTTCATGATTGTGTCCCACTTGTTGATTCTTCAAACATAAAAGATATAAAACTGTAATTTTCTTTTTTTTGAAGCCTGAAATGTGGCAAAAGGTCGCAAAGTTCAAGGGGGCCGAATACTTTCGCAAGGTACTGTAACAAGTGATCTTGCTATGCAAGAACAATTAATTACAAATCTACAAGTGCCTGTGTTAATGACATTCACTGTGACAACAATCAAAAACAACTAGACAGGGGTGTGCTACCCTGTGCACCAAATGGCACATGTCTAAAAAATGTATTGTAAATCGTAAAAAAGGTATGTGTATGACCATAGATATGCCTATAAGGTGATGTCCATCTCTGATATGTGATACAGGTACACTTATCCATGTGGACACAAATAAGCACTGATGGACGAGCCCCATACAGGCATACCCCACTTTTAAGTACACAATGGGGTTTATTTACTAAAGCTGGAAAGTGCAAAATCAGGCTCACGTCTGCACAGAATCCAATGAGCTTCCAGGTTTTATTACCAAAACTTTGTTGAACAAGCTGAGGTTAGAAGCTCATTGGTTTCTATGCAGAAGTGAGCCTGATTTTGCACTTTCCAGATTTAGTAAATAAACCCCATTGTGTACTTAAAAGTGGGGTATGCCTGTATATCACCATATCCACAAAAAAGCTACTCTCGTAATTTCTCACCCCACAAGGGATGAGGTATGCCTTGTGTCAATGCAGTCTTGATTTAGGAGAGAAGCTTTTGTGGATATGGTGATATATGATGGGGCTGGTACATCAATGGTTATTTGTGTTCACATGGATGAGTGTACCCGTATCGCATATCTGAGAGATAGACATCACCTTACAGGCATATCTATGGTCATACACATACCTTTTACAATAGAAAACAGAGACCCTATAGAAAAAATGGTAGGTGTTGCAATTTTTATGTCACACAGTATAGTAAAACATTGGTTTGAGAGTAACTTGGTTTGAGAGCATTTTGAAAGACAAGCAACATTTTTTAATACATTTTGACTTGATATACAAGCAATGTCTTGATATAAGAGTAGCGTCATGTCACAACTGAGAATAAAATAAAAGAGAGGCGCCTCTAAATGTAGCAATATGGTTACATTTAATGAAGGTGCAACATTTAGAAACTCGAATGGTTGAAGATTAAAACGGACATCCAAGTATGAAGGCATCCAGGGTAAAACTGTCCACATAGACCGTTCTCTCCGCCATTGATGTCATCACTTCCACGCGCAGTTCAAGCCTCACTTTCAGATCGCTCTACTGCAGGGTAGTCTTCCTGGTCACAATTGCAGACTGACAGCGGTGAGGACGGTCTATGTCAGGGATAAGCAATTAGCGGACCTCCAGCTGTTGCAGAACTACAAGTCCCATGAGGCATAGCAAGTCTCTGAAAGCAACAAGCATGACACCCAGAGGCAGAGGCATGATGGGACTTGTAGTTTTATAACAGCTGGAGGTCCGCTAATTGCATATCCCTGGTCTATGTGGATCACTTTACCACGGATGCCTGCATACTTAGATGTGCCTCTTGTAATCCTCAACCATGTGAGTTGCTAAATGTTGTACCTTTTTATTAAACGTAACCATATTGTTACACTTAGAGGCGCCTCTCTTCTCTTTTATACTCTGTAGCTCCTGCTTGATGTTTGCTTCTAATCCCTTTGTGGATGGACATTTAATGGTTGCACAATCCTGGTAAAATGTATATAATCTTTTTATATAGACTAAAGGACTTAATGAATAAATGGTTGTGGAACGAATGCATTATTTCTTGTGAGAAAATTTGCTTTGATATTCATGTGCTTTTGGATTATGGAATGAATTATGCTCGCAATCCAAGGTTTTACTTTTGCGCAGCGGTATTTCAAACACAATTTTTTGGGTAAAAACAAAACACTTTCATGAATAAAAAAATAAAAAAAACACGAAAGTTTTGTTGTCAAATCCGAACCGTCACTGAGAGCCCTTGATCCCATACTAACAAACAATCGGGAACCGTGAGGTCCAGTTCCCAACCAAGTAATCGCTGTCAGCAAGTTTAAACAATTAATGAGAACAGCAATACCACGTATTTAACTGATCAATATACAACAGTGCCTCTGGCCTTCCGGCGTGCTAATTGGCATAAAATAAATTAGTAAAGATAACCCACACTGGCTTGATTAATCTTCTGTTTAAATCTGTGAGATTTTTTTAACACAATAAAATTATCAGTGAAAGTATGGATTACATAACAATAGAATCAATAACGATTTGTTCACTGTCAAGTCACTAACAATCACATATATATCCGATTTATCGCAATACAGAAATACCGTTAGATTAATTACTGTTGAAGCAACGTGTTATTGATTTAACTATAGATTTAGTCTTGGGGTAAATCAAGGCGCTCATTTTTTTTATTCAGTAGGCACCATCACCACTGTCTCAGAATACAAGCAATTTGGACTATACCGGCAGACAAAAAGGTCCCCCCCCCCCCAATCAGTCCCCACCGCCCCCTCCCCTTTCCTAAATTCCTTGCATCAGTATGTGAAGACCGAGTCTATGGTACTACCTATGCTGACACAGCTCAACTGAATTACTTGATTTCTTCAGTGAAGATGACACCAATACATAGGATTTAGTACCACCAGTCTATCATACACAACTTGTGAAGTTCAACGTGGGAAAAACATGCACTCTCATCTGGATCAGCACTTTCTCAACGCAAAGATCACGCTCTCAATAACCATAAGACACTCTCTCAGACACACACATGCTCTTTTGATCTGAACAATCTCTCGATCAGACGCCCATCAATCAATCTCTTGGAAGCCCTCCGAACACTCCCTAAGGTTCATCAGATAAGCGTCCTTGCAAATCCCTGGGTGTGGTCCTATTCTCCACCACAACTATCTTTGTTGGTAAGGTATAATTTAATACCTACTCTGCAAAAAAAATCTCGCTTCTGAATTTAACTGAATAGAACTAAACTATGAATTACACATTCATAGTTTAGTGTATGTGCCACTAAATTCTATTTATTGGTGTCATCTTCATTGAACAAATCAAGTAAATAAATTGAGCTGTGTTAACAACGTGACATTGATTTAATGGTATTGCGATAAATCGGACATATATATATATATATATATATATATATATATATATATATATATATATATATATATATATATATATATATATATATATATATATATATATGTGTGTGTGTGTGATTGTCAGTGACTTGACAGTGAACAAATTATTTATTTTATTGTTCCGTAATCCATACTTTCATTGATTTAATTGTGTTGTGTTAAAAAAAATCTCACAGATTTAAACAGACCATAGGCGTGCGCACAGGGTGTGCCAGCTGTGCCCAGGCACACCCTAATCACCCTGTGCAGCACAGATTCCCTCTACTGCACAAGTGTCAAACACAAGGCCCATGGGCCGAATCCGGCTTTCCAGGCCATTTCACGGGACACTCGCACCTCTCCTGCAGCTGCAGGAGAGCTCCAGCCCTCCTCTGGTCCTTTTCCAGACCCTTACTTTCTGCTTTCAAGCAATGCATCCAGCTTCTTCCCAGCAGCAGCATAAGGAAAGGGGGATGCACTCTGATGTAAGGGAGAGTGGGGGACTCAACTTCTGATGGTGGGGTGGCTCTTGACATCTAATGTAAGGGGAGGGCATGCGCTGGACATCTAATCTTACAGATACAACTGAACCTTTTAAGGGCAATCATAATGCTGATGCGGCCCACAATGAAATTAAGTTTGACACCCCTGCTCTACTGCCTAGGTTCCCCCCCACCGTCCCCTTGCAGCGCTGCTGGCTTTCCTACTCTCCTCTCCCTCTGGCTGTTGCTGCAGGGATGTTTTAGGATGAGTGGGGGAAGGGGCCAGTAAATATGTAACTTACTGGCCCCTTCCCTTTCATCGTGAGTGATCGGTAGTATGTGTTTGAGCTTTTGGGTGCCCACCCTAATGCAATAGGCTGCGCACACCTATGCCGGAGGCACTGTTGTATATTGATTAGTTAAATAATTGGCATTGCTGTTCTCATTAATCATTTAAACTTCCTGACACAGCGATCAGTTTATTGGGAACTGGACCTCCCAAATCCTGAGTATTAGTATGGGACCCGGGCCTCTCAGTAACAGTTCAGTCTCTGTGCTGTGCAGCGTGTTCCCAGCACAAACACAACTACGCATATATGCGGCCCTACGAATCAAGATCCACTTCGGAGAGACCACATATATGTGTACAGCTAGCAGGATTTAGGGTCACATTTTTATAATACAGTGTATATAATTCTGCATCTATTAAGTTGGGTACACACTTTAAGAAAATCGGGCAAACGTTCAGCCAATTTTCCTTGTTTTACAGAAAAATTCTCTTGCGACGAAGGCTTTTTTTGTTGTTTATTGTTTCTGATCATGCACAGTCTTTCTTTTCAACATTTTCTTGTACAAAGATCGTATGAAAACCGTACACATTCAACAAAAATCTTTCTTTCTGTTTCCGTATGAGAAAAAAAATGTTGAGTTTGTCCCTTCCGGAATTTTCGTATGAAAAGTTGGAATCGGCTGTCAAAGTTGTGTACACATTATGCGAAAATCGTATGAAAATTCTTTGGACCAAAATGTTTGCCCAATTTTCTTATAGTGTGTATGAGCCTTAAGGTTCTGATGGAAAATCACTTGCCAATCTGGCACAAAAAAATACATTGCAAGTGTTTACAAAGACTATTCAAAAGGGTAACGGATGCAATGGACAGATACACCCTTATTGGGCATGTTAGGAACACGCGTAAGAACACTTCATTATATTTCATTCCTTATGTCTCTCGCCAGTCAGTGAAGCATTAATAAGTACTTATAACAACACCAACCCAACAAACACAAAGCAAACCGCGATGAAGACAGACTCCTACACAGAGGGAATTTTACAGGTGTGCTGATGTTACTTTTGGAGGTGCAATAAACCTTAACTGAAATCCCATTCACACTCTTATAAACCATTCACTTCTCAAGTATAATGGATTGTTTATTCTGATCATCGCTAATCGTTTCCTGATGATTTTGTTGCTAATAAACTTAAACAGATTGTAAATGTCCGTGTTAGTTTTTAGTATTATGTTCTCATGCGTTTAAGAGGCATAATCCTAGCACCAGTGTTGTAATATGTTTGTGATGTATCATGATGAATAGTTCATTTTTCTGTACTGAAATGAAAAGATTGGGATTTAAGGAGACCAACAAATCTAGAGAACTTAACCACTTAAGGACTGAGCCTCTTTTTGAGATTTCGTGTTCACAAGTTTTTGCTCGAAAATTACTTAGAACCCCCAAACATTATATATTGTTTTTTTTAACACCCTAGAGAATAATTATTTACGCAGCTGTCTTACAAGCACACTTTTTTGGGGAAAAAATACACTTTTTTTAATTAAAAAATAAGACAGCAGTAAAGTTAGCCCAATGTCTTTGATATTGTGAAAGATTATGTTACGCCGAGTAAATTGATAAAAAAAATGTTAAGCTTCAAAACTGCACAGGCTCGTGGAATGGCGACAAACTTTTACCCTTAAAAAACTGCATAGGCTACATTACATTTTTTTTTACAGGTTACAAGTTTTAAGTTGCAGAGGAGGTGTAGGACTAGAATTATTGCTCTCGCAATGTAAACATCCCTTGTAATAGAAAAAAAGCATGACAAGACCTTTTTAAATATAAGATCTGGGGTCAAAAAGACCTCTAATCTCATATTTACAATATATATTTACAGTAAGAGCATTGGGTGGAAGGGACGTTTGACATTGCTTCCGCCAGTCTATGCTATGGAGCCGAGTGGGGGCCATCTTCCCCTCACTCAGCAGCCAGCCAAGCAGGGAAGAGGACCAGATCGTCTCTGCCGCTAGCGGCAGTTCTGGTAAGTGGCAGAGACGACCGGAGCATGGCCCTGATAAAAGTGATCTTGTGGCGAATCTGTCGTAGAGACCACTTTTATTGGAAACCGGACCGCTCGCTGAAGAAAAGGATACCGGGTTATGACAGCAACAAAATCATCATGTGGCAGGGCCCACCCCCACCCTGATGTTAAGGGCATTTTGTCTGGTATGGTTCAAGGTGTCACACACTGCCAGGCTGCATGCTCAAACAATAATCTGATATGGAATTTTGATGTCGACTTTTGCGTAGGTTTGCTGGAGGCCCTTGTCCACATCAGCAAAAACATGGGGTCCTTGTTGAAGGCATGTGGCCTGGTATCGTTCTGAAGGAGACTCTCAGTGTGTCGTAAATCACAGCAGTCTTCGTACAGATGAAGAGCCTGTAAAATCATGGAAGACTCAAGATAAGACTGGACTTCAACTTTTAAGAGATTCTGCCCAGACAGCTTCCTTTGCTAATGGAAGCCAGGCAATTGGCAGGCTCCAGTACTGGCTGGGATTTTTGGTTGTACTAGATAAAAACCAATCTGCCCGTACACTGTACAAAATGGTAAACAATTTACTCCTTAGAATAAACCTGTTTTCTTTTATATCCTAACTGCTTCAGTACAAGACAAATAAAACATAATGCCAACCACAGGCATTAGACAGTGGTCACCTGATCTGATTGGCCAAGAATGTATGATTATACTTAGTGTACCTTCATCACTGGCCTTATCTCACTTGAGTAGCTAGATGGTTCAGGCTACAAATTAACTCGTGCTCATGTGTAGTTCAAAGATAACCTGTGCCAAGATCAACTGGTAAGCTTTCACTGTAGATCTGCTTCTTAAAATGTGAGGCAGTTTTTTTAAAAGAGAAGTCTGTCCAAAGTATGCCCGCCCCCTCTCCAGTCCAGAGCTGCAGATAGCCCTGGAGGGCAGAGCGATCTGCAGTCATTTGATTACTTAGTTCTCCATCTTAGAGCCAATGGGGAATAGCTGCATCATCACATCAACGCTGCAACATTGAGGTACGTATGTACAGGTTTTTATTTTTTATTTTAATATCCCTATACTTCTCCTTTTAATCAAGCAGAGTTTTGAGTCACTGAACAAGCATGCAGCAAGTGCAAGTAAGAATACCCAATCTGTATACTTTGTGCGGGTCAGTGATTAAGAAAGTATTGAAACTTCTGAATCAACGTTTTCTGGGAAAATGTACTTTATATATGTTGTTTGCGTTGACTGTTTTGTTTTTGGATTACATAATGAAAGGCTAGTCATTGCAAGGAAAGTGCCTTTGTGTGGGAACAAAAAGAGTTTGGGAGGTTTAGCCAAAGGCTTTGATTGACTTATTGCTACATCCTTTACCATCTTACCAAATCTCTAGTCCCTTTTGCAAAGGCTACTACATTATTAACTCTTTAAACGGAGCAATTTTATATTAATCAGGTGGCTACATAAATAAATATAAAAGTCATAATTAATAAAGCTTGTAGAAACCTATAGCAATGAAAAATGGTGCAGAAGCCATTAGATTTCAAGTACTATAATCAGAGGGCCACCTGATTCCTCCTGTATTAAACTGTATTGTAACTGTACTGTCTGCCCTCATATTGTAGCACTGCACAAACAGTTGGCGCTATATATATCCTGTATAATAAAAAATAATTTCTCATTGCTTGCTCTAGGTTAAAGCACTTTGATGTTACATAGTGAGCTTAAAGCGGGAGTTCACCCATTTAAAAAAAATAAAAAAATCTCCCCTTAGCTTCCTGCTCGTTCGGTCTAGGGGAATCGGCTATTTATATTAAAATATGTGCAGTACTTACCCGTTTTCGAGCTGCATCTTCTTCCGTCGCTTCCGGGTATGGGTCTTCGGGAGCGGGCGTTCCTTCTTGATTGACAGTCTTCCGAAAGGCTTCCGACGGTCGCATCCATCGCGTCACTCGTAGCCGAAAGAAGCCGAACGTCGGTGCGGGTCTATACTGCGCCTGCGCACCGACGTTCGGCTTCTTTCGGAAAATCGTGACGCGATGGATGCGACCGTCGGAAGCCTCTCGGAAACCTGTCAATCAAGAAGGAACGCCCATTCCCGAAGCCCATACCCGGAAGCGACGGAGAGGATGCGTCTCGTAAACGGGTAAGTACTGCACATATTTTAAAATAAATAACCGATTCCCCTAGTAATAACGAGCAGGAATCTAAGGGGGAAAAGTGCCCTCTAAGGGTGAACCCCCGCTTTAAATCAGCCTTCACATTGGTGTGTCATTGTAATGTGCAGTAAAAATGAGTTACCGCAATGTACAGTAATGCATGTGCAGTGGTGTATTGTGATGCCATTCGTTTTACATTAGCAGGTAATGCACCAACGGCAACGCACATGCATCCTCCCTGCAAAAATATGAAATGTTGGACTTTGAATGGTAACAGACAGAATGCAATAATAATGCAAAACATTTTCTAATGAGTGTGCTTTCAGTCATATTATTGCATTCTCAGGGCCAGATTCACATAGAGATACGACGGTGTATCTCCTGATACACCGTCGTATCTCTGAGTTTCGTCGGTGGTATCTATGCGACTGATTCATAGAATCAGTTACGCATAGATATGCCTAAGATCCGACAGGTGTAACAGGTGTTACACCGTCGGATCTTAGGCTGCAATTTTAAGGCCGGCTGCTAGGTGGCGTTTCGGTTTATTTACGCGACGAATATGCAAATGAGGAGATACGCCGATTCAGAAACGAACGACCGCCCGGCGTTTTTTTTTTTTTTACATCGTTTGCGTTCGGCTTTTTCTGGCGGATAGTTACCCCTGGGTCTATGAGGCGCAGCCAATGTTAAGTATGGCCGTCGTTCCCGCGTCGCGATTTAAAAAATTTACGTCGTTTGCGTAACTCGTCCGTGAATGGGGCTGGACGCCATTTAGAGATTTGGTAAGAAACCAATGACGTCCTTGTGACGTCATTTAGCGCAATGCACGCTGGGTAAATTTGCGGACGGCACATGCGCTATTTGATCGTTGCGGGAACGCGCCTGATTTGAATAGTACAATCCCCCTAGCCACGGAATTTGAATTCCGCCGGGGGATTTACGATACGCTGCCGCAAGTTTTGAGGTAAGTGCTTTGTGAATTACCCACTTGCCTCAAAAACTTGCGGCGGCGGATCTTAAATCACATAGGTTACGCGGATCTAAAGATCTGCTAACCTATGTGAATCTGGCCCTCAGTCTGTTACCATTCAAAATAAAGCACACTTGTTTTTGTAGAAAGGTGCACACACTGTAATATATGCAATCAACCAATGGGAGGAGCTTCATAGGTTACAATGGAAACTATCTTCCTGCAGTTTGAGGCTTTATGAACATGTTTTAGTGCAGTCATACAAAATGGTGTAAATGGGCTCTTGACGGATTAAAGCGTGCCACCAGCCCATTCAAAATCAATAGATTATCTTTTTGAAAAAGAAAGTCAGCAGCTACAAATACTATAGTTGCCGACTTTTAACAAAAAGACACTGACCAATCCAGGAGTTTAGTGCTGTCTTCACCCAGACTTGTTCTTCACCAGTGTTCGGATACCCAGCGCTACAACATGTATGTGGGAAACAAACTGTGACTTCCTGCTGTTTCACAGCCGGATCCCAACTGCACATGTTCAAAAAGGGTTATGCCGCGTACACACGATCATTTTTCAGCATGTCCAAAAAACGACATTTTCCCAACTTCATCATTAAAGCGAAGGTTCACCCAAAAAATAAATTTTTAACATTACATTCAGCCAAGTTGTCCTAATGACGATCGGCTGTTTTTTTTTTTTTTTTTTTCGTACATACTGTATTTTCACCGCCGCTTCCGGGTATGTCTTCTGCGGGACTGGGCGTTCCTAATTGATTGACAGGCTTCCGACCGTCGCATACTGCGCATCACGAGTTGCCGAAAGAAGCCGAACGTCGCTGCGCAGGCGCCGTATAGAGCCGACTCGCAGTCCGGCTTCTTTCGGCAACTCGTGACATGTAGTATGCGACGGTCGGAAGCCTGTCAATCAATTAGGAACGCCCAGTCCCGCAGAAGACATACCCGGAAGCGGCGGTGAAAATATGGTATGTACGAAAAAAAAGAAAAACAGCCGATTGTCATTAGGACAACTCGGCTGAATGTAATGTTAAAAATTTATTTTTGGGTGAACCCCCGCTTTAAAACGACGTTGCCCACACACCATTGTTTTAAAAAAATTATCTAGCAAAGCGCGGTGACGTACAACACGTACGACGGCACTATAAAGGGGAAGTTCCATTCGCCTTTGGGCTGCTTTAGCTGATTCCATGTTAGTAAAAGACGATTTGCGCTTTTCTGTCTGTTACAGCGTGATGAATGTGCTTACTCCATTATGAACGGTAATTTTACCAGAACGAGCGCTCCCGTCTCATAACTTGCTTCTGAGCATGCGTGGGTTTTTTACGTCATTTTAGCCCACACACGATCATTTTTTACAACCCGAAAAACGACATAGTTTAAAACGACGTTTAGAAATGCAGCATGTTCGAATTTTTTTTTTTGTCGTTTTTCAGAACCTGAAAAATGATGTGAAGCCCACACACGATCATTTTAAATGACGTTTTTGAAAAACAACGTTTTTTTTCATGCCGAAAAATTATTGTGTGTACGCGGCATTACGCTTTCAGAATGGTCCAACAACCTCCTGGGACATGTCGTGCGTCCTTGGAGGTTGCGGGTGGAGGGGGGTTAAGCTTACATAATTCTCACATAGGCAAGGAAAGTGGAAGTGTGAGTTTGGTACCTGGAGGGGGTGGAGAAGGAGAAAGAGTGTGAACTTTCACTTTTAAGTGAAGTTCTGCTTTAATGCCTTGCACCATAATGCTAAGTAACATACAGTATAGTGTGATATGTTAAACCAGCCTTTAAAGCGGAGGTCCACACATGAAGTGAACCTCCTCTTTTTGGAACCCTCCTCCCCTCCAGTGTCACATTTGGCATCTTTCAGGGGGGAGCTGATACCTGTATAATACAGATATTTGCACCCACTTCCGGAAATAGACTCCCACGGGAGTCATGCCCATCCCCCCTGCCGTTTTCTTGGAAACACACACTTCCCAGGAGACAGCGGGGACCAGTGAGGATGCGCTGAGCGACTTGTGCATGCGCAGTAGGGAACCGGGCAGTGAAGCCGCAATGCTTCACTTCCGGATTCCCTCACCGAGGATGGTGGAGGGGGCAACCAAGAGACGAGCGATTGCTTGGATTCCATGGACAGGTAAGTGTCCATTTATTAAAAGTCAGCAGCTGCAGTAATTGTAGTTGCTGGCTTTTAATATATTTTTGTTAGGTGGACCTTCGCTTTTAGTGATTAGTTGGGGTCTGATTATCAGTCAAATTTCTGTGCACAATCCAACTGCCCATCTTTATTCAGAATGGCCAAGATATGAAGTTACATTCCAAAAACACTGCAAAAACAATATTTATTCACATTGTGACAAAAATAAACTAACATTTTTATTGGGATTTTATGTGATAGACGGGGTCTAAAAACCCCTGTCTTTTTTTTTGCCATCTGTGTTTTCTTAGGGAGGCATCTGTTCACTTCTGGCCTTGTAGACTTAAAGTGGAGCTCCACCCTAAAGTGGAACTCGCGCTGATTGGAACCCTCCCCCCCTCCGGTGTCACATTTGACACCTTTCAGGGGGGAGGTGCGTGCAGATACCTGTCTAAAGACAGGTATTTGCACCCACTTCCGACCACACGCTACGGGCAAAAGACGGGCATTGCATCACATCCCGTCGCCCCCCTGTTGTGTGCTGGGAACACTCGGCTCCCAGCACACAGCGGGAGCCAATCGGCGCTTCACTTCCTGGTTCCCTCACAGTGGATGGCGGGGGGGCAGCAGAGTGACGAGCGATCGCTCGTCCTCTGCTGCGGACGACGCTGGACTCCAGGACAGGTAAGTGTCCTAATATTAAAAGTCAGCAGCTGCAGTATTTGTAGCTGCTGGCTTTTAATATTTTTTTTTGGCCGGACTTCCGCTTTAAGTGGCAGGATGTTTTTCCAATGTGAGGGAAGTCTCCTTTTAGACAGTTGTCACTGGAACAAGTGTCTCTATTTGAAGATTTCGACTCAATTCCTGTTCTGGTGGCAACTCCAACTTTGGTTTAAACCTCTCTTTCATTCCTGGTGACATTGGTGATCACTGATCAGCATAATTAGAGAGAGTGGCTCTGCTTCTAGCTACAGAAATTATTGGATGGCGTTTTAATGCATTTAGTCCTTTATGAACTTTGGGAACCCCATAAATAGCTGGAAAAATTGGATATTAAACATCCAAATATTTTACCACATCATCTGAAATTCATTGGTTGGCCAAAGTGATCTGCGATTCTGCGTGATACACCAGATCTTATCACATATAGAGTTTCTAGGGCCGGAGAGAAGACCCTGGTATGTGTGGTTTCATTCTTCAACAGGGCACTATTCAGAATCATCAAGGACTATTATATCACTTCCTTTATCCACTGTTTGAAGATAAATTCTTTATCATTGCTCAATGAGGAAATGGCAGCTCTTTCGTTAGTTGGATTAGAGAAAGCACAGTTATTATTCATGTAGCGCTACCCCCTCAGGAGCCGCTGGTTAGATTTGGGATGGCATGATTATGTTACCTCTGTGATGTGTCTAGGGATGATGATGAAGGAGAGGATGGTGATGAGAGCGAATGATGGAATGTCCAAACAGCAAGGTGACGTTTTCTGTGCTTTTATTACTGGTCCAACATGACCAACAGTCAACTCAAGGTAGATAGAATAGGTTGGTGAAAGGAGAGAACTGGCAGATTCAGGCCTTTAGATAAGCGAAGCAGTCCTGCTTCAGGATAATAGCTTTTGCTTCGTCGCCACTCCAGCCGGAGTGGGTGTAGTGCCCCTGGACAGGTCCCTCTCACAGGGAGTCACTCAGAACTTCTGGGAAGGAACAAGTCTCTGACACCGACAGGATTAGTAATGGGGTCTCTGCCACAGGCCCAATACTCATGAACATGGACGATAGAGCGAATCCTCCCAGTAAACACAATTTCGCCTAAATCTTCCTCAGGTAGACTTGTTAGCTTGGGGTCACCGACTGACAGTTTGCATCATACAACCTGTCAGTGTCCGGTCACCCAGATCCCCGATGGATCGTTTGAGCCCTATTGGATCACCTGCCTCCGGGTTCACCTCAGACCGACTCCCCACCGAACAGCACAACTCGCTTGGGATCTTCTTAATAAGAGGTAGGGGACCCAGTAAGTCACTGGGGCCCCTTGGCAGCATTAGTCGCTCCAGGCCATGAGGGCCCAGAGTCAGGAACTCTGCGTGGCACGTGCGCCCCGGCCTGGTAGGCCATATCGCCGGGGCCCGTGATGTGCGCACACCCTAAAGGTGGGTGCCGCACCTGGAACCAGGAACGGGCGAAAAACCCCACACAATGGCGTCCGTCACAGAAATACCCTCCCCCAGCATGCCCCGCGAGGGAAACACTCCTCTCATTGGCTGCTGGAGAAGGGCGCTCCGCCTGGACCCCTCTGGCGCCAACTGCTATCCAAAGATGGGAAGGTATCCTTGGAACACACTCTGACACCACAGGACAGCCCAGGGCTGACAGAAACCCAATTTAACAGATCAACACGGATGAGAGCAAGGTATTTCTCTCATCCCCCAACTAAATCCGACATAGCACCTGTACTGAAAAGTACACAGGCGCTACATTCATAAGATGTCATACATCATTTCTAATTGTCTTAATGTACGTATCAATTGTGCCAAATCATCTGGAGGTACAAATTTGCTCTTATAGGTAGAGTTAGACCTAACTCAGAATCTACGCCGACTTATGTTTAAGCGTATGTTCAAACAGAGATACGCTTAAACATATCTATGATAGCTTGCGCCGTCCTATCTTAGATTGCAATATTTTGGATGGCCGCTAGGTGGCGCTTCCATTGCGGTCGGCGTAGAATATGTAAATGAGTTGATAAGCCAATTCACGAACGTACGCCCGGCCGCCGCAGTCGATTTACGCCGTTTCCGTAAGGCATTAGCAGGCCTAAAGTTATTCCATCTATTAGGTGGAATAACAATGTTAAAGTATGGGCGCCGTTCCCGCCGCGAGATTCAAATTTTTTACGTCGTTTGCGTAAGTCGTCCGCGAATCGGGATTTACGTCGTTTACGTCCACGTCGAAATCAATAGGCCCGTGCGGCGTACGTAGCCGCAATGCACACTGGGAAATGTAGGCGCCCGGTGCATGCACAGTTAAAAGAAATGTAAAAAACGTGAGGTGAAGCCTCATTGCCATCAATCACGCCCCCCTCCAAGACATTTGAATTCGGCGCCCTTACGCCCGCCCGCTTTAGACTACGCCGCCGTATATTAGGCAAGTACATTGAGAATCATGTACTTGCCTAGCTAACTTACGGCGGCGTAGCCTAAACAGGCTAAGCTACGCCGCCGCAGGTTTAGGCACTTCTCTCTGAATCTACCTATTAGTATCTTTTTATCAGAATTCTGCTGACCTGAAAAGTGCTTTTGGTAAAGCGGTTGTTACCTTAAACTGGATGTAAACCCAATTCATGAAATTTGAGTTGGGCACATTTATCTGCAGTGTTTTGTTATCTCTATTCAAAGAGCTAAGTCCTGTAGCTCTCTCCTGAACTGTTCCTCTATTATCAGCCTGATAACTCCTGACAAATTCGCGGACACATCAGATAAAAGCAGCCTGAAACTTCTGTCAGGGGAGGTTGCTAAAATAAATTAGCATGGAGCTGTTACAAAACACCTCTGAGAGTCTATGATGAGAGGGGGTGTGTGCCTTTCCTCCAATCAGCAATTTTAGGTATCTTGGCTGTATGCCCAGACATTACACTTTGTGTTAAACAGGAAGAGAAAATTTCCTAACACAATCTGAATTTTCTAAACAGTATATAAATGTGAAGACAGCAGATATGCATGTAAAACATATGTAGGAGGATTTGGTTCATCCCTGTGTATCATCTGAGGCTGTTAATTTCACTGGGTGTATGGAGGGTTTACATCCACTTTAAATATTTTTAAAGAATGTTATACACCACAGTGCTTGTGCTGTGTAATTTTGCCCCCTGTATAACCTAAAATATCTGTCTAATCCTGCCTGGCTCTGCCCTCCCCCCTGTAAACTGACCACGGTTTATCATGGCTGCTGAGCGCTGCTGACACTGTGGTCAGTTTACGTGCCTCCGTCATCCGCAGCTCTCCTCTGTCCTCCTCTCCCCCTCCCTTCCTGTCAGCTCATGACAGTGTCCACCTCTCCCCTCTTACTGCTATAATAACTAGAGTAAATTCATCCCATCCCCTCTGTTAAATCAATACGTGTCCCAGTGTCTGTGCTGTATAAAAAAGATGCAGATTTCTACCTTTATATCATAGTGTCTTCCCACGGTCACGTGGCCGCTCGTTTTTCTTCTCTCTCCTCCCCTCCTCCCTTGGTGACATCAGCGGGAGTTCTTGGCCCCACCCACTGTAGTTGTCAGCCTGGGAGAGGAGAGAGTTGAGGAGTCACGTGAGCGCCAGGCGTCACTCTGATATAAGCTAGAAATCAGCATATTTTTTATACAGCATGGACACTGGGACACAAAATGTTATATAACAGAGGGCAGGGCCGTCTTTACCATAGGGCAAACAGGGACAGCTGCCCAGGGCCCTGTCACTGTTGGGGGCCCAAAGCAGAGCCACCCGTTAAGCCCCTGTGCTGCCCACAAATCAGGCTGAAAATCATCAGCGGCACGCAGCCAGTGCCACATCTGCTTCCCTTCCCAGTGTTTTAAAATGTACAGCACCCCTGGCTTCCCTTTAGACGTGCACTTCTCCCTTCCTGCCACTGGGTGCTGCTTGTATATAAAAGTGAATTAGAATGTGATTTTATGACATCCCCAGTTTGCTCTTCCCGAGGCTGACTTCTTCATGTCCTGTTCCTCAAGGTATGTCACTGTTTGCTAATCTATATTGTAAATAGAAGTTTTCTGTAGAGTGTGCCCAAAGTCTTTATAATATTTGATGATTCACTGCAGGTCTGGTCAGTGTTTTAAAAAGTTCCTCTATTTTACACATGGCATGGCATGGGGGTCACAGAACCGTCTGTCCATTCTGCTTTAGCACCATGGGACCCCATGCCATGCCATGTGTAAAATAGAGGAACTCTTTAAATCAAAGACCAGACCTGCAGTCCAGGCTGAGTAAGGCCTCAGAGCACATGGCATTACTGTCTGTATTTAACTGCTTGATGGGCTTATTTTTTCTATCTACAGTGGCCCTTCCTGAGTCTTAGGTGTTTGTAGGTGCCCCATGAAAAAAGGCTTTAGCAAGCGAAAAGAGATGGACGCTTCTCTTGGGCAGAATGACTGCTCTGATTAGATGATCTGATTAGAAATCTTCAGTAAATAAATTGGAAGATGTGTTTAGATCTTTTTAATCTTCTGAAGTTTTGTAGGGAGATTGCTCTTGGAAATAGTTTTCTTCTCCTGAAAGCGTTCCACCCACATTTTTCACTCCTCACTAAGGATGAGCCGAACACCCCCCTGTTCGGTTCGCATCAGAACTTGCGAACACACCAAATGTTTGTGTGAACTTTCGAACCCTGTTAAAGTCTATGGGACTCGAACATTTGAAATCTAAAGTGTTAATTTTAAAGGCTAATATGCAAGTTATTGTCCTAAAAAGTGTTTGGGGACCTGTGTCCTGTCCCAGGAAACATGTATCAATGCAAAAAAAAGTTTTAAAAACTGAAGTTTTTTCAGGAGCAGGGGGTAGGGGGGGTGTAAAGTCAGCATGTGAAAAAGCGCATGTTTCCCGTACATAGAACTGTCCCTGCACAAAGTGTCATTTCTGAAAGGAAAAAAGGCATTTAAAACCGGCTTTGCGGCTCTAATGAATTGGCGGCTCTGGCAATTACAGAGATGATTCATTCATAAAAAATAAAAATAAAAAAGCTGGGGGTCCCCCCAAATTCCATTAACAGGCCCTTCAGGTCTGATATGGATATTAAGGGGAACTCCGCCGTCAATTTAAAAAAAAATGACGTGGGGTTCCCCCCAAATATCCATACCAGACCCTTCAGGTCTGGTGTGGATTTTAAGGGGAACTCCACCCCAAATTAAAAAAAAAATGGTGTGGAGTTCCCCCAAAAATCCACACCAGACCCTTATCCGAGCACGTTAACCTGGCCGGCCGCAGAAAAGAGGGGGGACAGAGTGCGCCCCCCCTCTACTGAACCGCACCAGGCCACATGCCCTCAACATGGGGAGGATGTCCCCATGTTGATGGGGACAAGGGCCTCATCCCCACAACCCTTGCCCGGTGGTTGTGGGGGTCTGCGGGCGGGGGGCTTATCAGAATCTGGAAGACCCCTTTAACAAAGGGGACCCCCAGATCCTGGCCCCCCCTATGTGAATTGGTAATGGGGTACACTGTACCTCTACCATTTCACGAAGGAAGTGTAAATAGTTAAAAAAAAACACACGGACACCGTAGAAAAAAATCCTTTATTAATAAAAAAATAAATAGAAAATCCAGCGATGTGAATCCACTCTCGGCCCGGGCTTTCCCAGTGACGTACGAGGGTGTGTCAGAGGGGACGGGGTCACGTGACGGGTGGCCGCTTCCCCTATATAAGAAATGTCAGCTCCAGCGCGTCATTCCGCTGGGCTGTGTCCAGCGGAGAGAGGAGCTCGCCTGCTGCGCTCTGAACGGATGGATCTTCTCATCACTGGACCGGAACCGCTGATCACCCGTCCGTCACATCGCTGGATTATTTTTTTTTTATTATTAATAAATCATTTTTTTCTACGGTGTCTGTGTGTTTTTTTTTTAACTATTTACACTTCCTTCATGAAATGGTAGAGGTACAGTGTACCCCATTACCAATTCACATGTGGGGGGGCAGGATCTGGGGGTCCCCTTTGTTAAAGGGGTCTTCCAGATTCTGATAAGCCCCCCGCCCGCAGACCCCCACAACCACTGGGCAAGGGTTGTGGGGATGAGGCCCTTGTCCCCATCAACATGGGGACATCCTCCCCATGTTGAGGGCATGTGGTCTGGTGCGGTTCAGGAGAGGGGGGGGCCGCACTCTGTCCCCCCCTCTTTTCTGCGGCCGGCCAGGTTAACGTGCTCAGATAAGGGTCTGGTGTGGATTTTTGGGGGAACTCCACGCCATTTTTTTTTTAATTTGGGGTGGAGTTCCCCTTAAAATCCACACCAGACCTGAAGGGTCTGGTATGGATATTTGGGGGGAACTCCACGTCATTTTTTTTTTAAATTGACGGCGGGGTTCCCCTTAATATCCATATCAGACCTGAAGGGCCTGTTAATGGAATTTGGGGGGACCCCCAGCTTTTTTATTTTTATTTTTTATGAATGAATCATCTCTGAATTGCCAGAGCCAACAATTCATTAGAGCCGCAAAGCCAGTTTTAAATGCCTTTTTTTCTTTCAGAAATGACACTTTGTGCAGGGACAGTTCTATGTACGGGAAACATGCGCTTTTTCACATGCTGACTTTACACCCCCCCTAGGTACGAAATTTAAAGTAATATTACACTTTTATTGTTTCACTTTTAGCATTATTAAATTCACTGCTCCTGAATAAACGGACGTTTTTAAAACTTTTTTTTGCATTGATACATGTTTCCTGGGACAGGACCCAGGTCCCCAAACACTTTTTAGGACAATAAATTGCATATTGGCCTTTAAAATTAACACTTTAGATTTCTCCCATAGACTTTAACAGGGTGTTCTGCGGCTTTTCGAATTTGCCGCGAACACCCCTAATTGTTCGTTGTTCGCCGAACAGGCAATGTTCGAGACGAACATGAGTTTGACTCGAACTCGAAGCTCATCCCTACTCCTCACCATGCAGCACTAATAAATTGGCAATTTATTTAAATGTTTTCTGTTCACTTACCTGATTTAGGCCTGTATCTAATTTCACTTCCTCCTTTAGGGGCCGCGGCGCCGAACGTCATTTCCGGTTTTGTATTGGCTCCTGGGAGATCTTAGTCAGCTTGACATGTCACTGCTTCCGTAACATTTAACATTGGTGTCTATGGAAAATCTTGGACTGCTTGACATGGCACGGCTCCAGTAACATTTAACATTGGCATCTATGGTCTGCCCCAGTACCTTGTCAAGCTAAACAAGATTTCTCATAGAAGCCCATGAGCTCCGTGCAGCTTCAGCTATCACAGGGAGAGGAGATCCTCTCCCAATGATAGCCTAGCTGAGACTGATGTTCGCGTCGATACTTGACGTTTAAATATGTCACGTGACAGGAGTGAGCCAATAGGATGTGATGGAGGCGGACCATCTCATCCGATGGCAAATCTCATTTCGTGGCAATGCACCGGCACCAAGTCTTTCTAGCAGTACAGAGTGAAAGACGCTCCATAGTGTATGGATCCCCTCGGCTGGCGTGCACTCCATGCCTCAGTAACCGTGCGGGTCAGCGGCAGGAAGTGACGTGTGACGTCCAACGTTTACCCAGAAGCCTCTATGCGTTTCGGAATCCACCGTGTGTCGTCATGAAGCAGTGTCACTAGACAGAATAGGGAATGCCTTGTTTACAAAGGCATTTCCCTGTTCTGCCCTTTGCCGACCGCAATCAACGGACTCCTGGGAACATCGAGTTCCCTGGACCCACGGCCACACTCGCTAGGGACGTGGCGCGCGCACTGGGCGGCAGATTTAAAGGGACTTGCCTGTACTCCAATCTGCCTGCCCGTGCCATTCTGTCGACGTAAATAGGCGTGTGGCGGTAGGCAAGTGGTTAAGTTACACAGTTCTTGACATGATTTGAAACATTAGACAGATACCCCTCTACTCGTAAACATTGGTTCATCTACTGGTGGTCACCAAAAAGTACCACTTTTATTTCATATTGTATGTAATGTTTTAATATTTGCACAATATCTTCAACGTGTTGGATTTTTCTATGAATCTTTTTCTATAATGTTTATATGTTTAAAATAAAATTTCTTATATAAAAGTTCATTTTTTTTTTTTCATTGCCTCAAAAATCCCAAATTAGATTTTTTTTATATTTTCTCTGATTTGAAACAGTAATATAGGTGAACACATTATACCATTTCATTGAGGAAACCACCATCCATGGCTTTCATTGCAGTGTCCCCATGTCCCCCGTGTGTCATCCAGCAGGTGAAGCATTATCTACTAATAACTGCTGATATAGGTTTTTAATATGTCATACAGCCTTCCAATGCCCTTTCTATGGTGTGCTGCTCTACATTCATAAATTGTCCCTCTACTGTTGTTTTTCAAAAGAATTTCTTCTTCAAACCTAGTTATCAAATCCAAGTTTCCTGCCAACTATGAGGATTCTAGGTGCAGTTGTTGTTTTTTGTCAGAGAGAATATATATTTTCTGACGTTATGCGCATTTGTCATGCTAAATTACAATCTGAAAATAACATAATTCTAAAAGACAGAGTTTACTGGAACTGAATACGTGGCCTGGTTGCTGGGGCAGCCAATTAAACAGAATTATGAATGGATTTTTTTTCTTTAGATCAGGTACAGGGAGTGAATAAAGAAAAAGGTGGAGCTTGGCACCATTGTAGAATAGAATGCGGATAAAACGGCATTCAGGTTCAGTTCACATTAATATCACTGACATGCCAGCAACCAGCATATGCTGCACAGAATAGAGCCAGAAGTGCTTTGTCTGTAAGTACAGTAAATATTGTTATGTACTTTACTAAATTGACTGTAAACTGGGTGATACGCTTGTGTTACAGCTAATTTGTGAGCCTTCTTTTTATTAATTGTAATTATTCTTATTGAACAGTATTCACTTCCATCACACTTCTATTAAATAGTAATTATGTGCATTGCCACTTGTATTCATTTCCACTTAATATGGAAATTGTCTGGCAATTCTTTTAAATGTATGTTATTGTTATTAATTTATTATTAATGTATTCAATTATATTATTGATGCCAATATAATAATATTTAATAAATGCCTTGTAAAGACCACCAGATATTCATCAGTCTGCCATTTTTATTTACCTTACTGGTCTTTGACTGTCATCTTAACAAACAACTGGGAGAAAAACTGGCTTTTACTATATGGCCTTATAATTTTATTTCACTCCTATTTTGGAACCCTGTACAACTGGGAAAATTATGTTTTTCATCACAAGCTTTTACTTTTTATTTTTTCAAATTGTTTTTCTTTAATTTGCTTATTTTATGTTCTTTTTGCTTTTTTTAATCTGAATTGTAGCTACTCACAGTCAGTCAAAGTTCATGATCTTCTATGCCCTAAATTTCTCCCTTTGCATCTTTTAAGTTAGCAATAGAAAGATTTATAAAGATCATTAATCGAAAACCCATCCTTGGGAATACCCAGAATTTAAAAATTAGTTTTTTGCCTTTTTTCAGATATACATGTGCATTATCTGTGCTTCCTGTTTGGAGATTCATGAGTTTACTAAAGCTTATGTATAAATCTCACTTGTCTACCTATAGCAAGGAAACAAGCTAACATCCTTATAACATTAAACCTTTTAATCTCCATTATCAGGCCATATCTTTATTGTTCATTTATTTTAAATTTATAATTTACCTGTTATTATAATTTCATTGTACACAAAAACTATTACCTCCTTTACTACCCCTTTCAATACGATATACAATATCCTTTAACTACTCTCTCTCTCTATCTATATATATATATATATATATATATATATATATATATACTGCTCAAAAAAATTAAAGGAACACTTTGAAAACATATCAGATCTCAACGGGCAAAAATCTCATGCTGGATATATATACTGATATGGACTGGGTAATGTGTTAGGAATGAAAGGATGACACATCATTTGATCGAAATGAAAATTATCCACCTACAGAGGGCTGAATTCGAAGACACCCCAAAAATTTAAGTGAAAAAATGATGCAGCAAGCTAGTCCATTTTGCTGAAATTTCATTGCAACAACTCAAAATGGTCCTTAGTAGTTTGTATGCCCCCCAAGTGCTTGTATGCATGCCTGACAACATCAGGGCATGCTCCTAATGAGACGACGGATGGTGTCCTGGGGTATTTCCTCTCATCTGGACCAGAGCATCACTGAGCTCCTGAACAGACTGAGGTGCAATCTGGCAGCACCGGATGGCCCGAAACATAATGTCCCAGAGGTGTTCTTTTGGATTTAGGTCAGGTCGATTTCTTCATCCTCCAGGAACTGGCTGCATGCTCTCGCTACATGAGGCCGGGCATTGTCGTGCACCAGGAGGAACCCAGGACCCACTGCACCAGCGTAGGGTCTGACAATGGATCCAAGGATTTCATCCCGATACCTAATGGCAGTCAGGGTGCCATTGTGTAGCCTGTAGAGGTCTGTGTGTCCCTCCATGCCTCCCCAGACCATTACTGACCCACCACAAAACCGGTCATGCTGAACGATGTTACAGGCAGCATAAAGTTCTATGCGGCTTCTGCAGACCCTTTTACGTCTGTCACATATGCTCAGGGTGAACCTGCTCTCATCTGTGAAAAGCATGGGGCACCAGTGGCAGACCTGCCAATTCTGGTGTTCAATGGAAAATGCCAATCGAGCTCCACAGTGTCCGGCAGTGAGCACAGAGCACACTAGAGGAGGTCGGGCCCTCAGGCCACCCCCATGAAGTCTGTTTCTGATTGTTTGGTCAGAGACATTCACACCAGTGGCCTGCTGGAGGTCATTTTATAGGGCTCTGGCAGTGCTCATCCTGTTCCTCCTTGCACAAAGGAGCAGATACCGATCCTGCTGATGGGTTAAGGACCTTCTACGACTCTGTCCAGCTCTCCCAGAGTAACTGCCTGTCTCCTGGAATCTTCTCCATGCTCTTGAGAGACTGGAAGACACAGCAAACCTACTGGCAATGGCACGTATTGATGTGCCATCCTGGAGGAATTGGACTGCCTGTGCAACCTTTATAGGGTCCAAGTATCGCCTCGTGCTACCAGTAGTGACACTGACCCTAGCCACATTTCCTATGCTTTAAATTTTGGTCTTCTGACAGTTTGCAGACAATTAAATTAGGAGCTGTTTGAGTCAGTCCATATGTAGTAGGATTTTCTTAAGCATTAATTCTGACGTAGTTGTTCAGTCTGTGAAGTGCTATATTATATTTTGTATTGTTTTATTTTATTTGTGTATTTTAGTGTTTGTTAGCAGGAACATTTTTCCTTCAAATATTCTTACGTTATTGCATATGTTTAATTAGAAATTACCCTAATAAAAAAAATATATGGAGCTGTTAGATCTTGATCCATTATGATTCAATTGATAATCCCTTTCCTATATTATCTAAAAAGGGACCTGAACTAAATGCTCAAAAATCCACCTTTTACCTGATTCACAAATGTGTAGGCATTGTGGGTTGTATTGCTTTCTGATGTCTACCTATCAATAGGTTAATCGGTTTGAAGTGGATGTAAACCCTCGCATATACCTAGTGAAGTGAACAGCTTCAGGTGATACACAGTGATGAAACAAATCCTCCTACATAAGTTTTAAATGTATATCTGTTGTCTTCAACTTTATATACTGTTTAGAAAGTTCAGATCGTGTTAGGAGATTTTCTCTTCCTGGTTAGCACTGCAGCCTGGGCATACAGCCAAGACAGCTGATTGGAGGAAAGGCACACACCCCCTCTTCTCATAGGTAGAGACTTTCGTCTCTGTTTGTTAATTCGTTTAGCTCTGTGCTAATCTATTTATAGCATCCTCCCCAACACAAAACGCCAGCTGCTTTTATCATATGTGTAAGAGAAGTTGTCAGGAGTTATCAGGCTTATAACAGAAGAACGGAGCAAGAGACAGTTATGGGACATAGTGCTTTGAAGAGAGATAAGAAAACACTGCAGATATATGTGCCCAGCTTAAATTTCATGAATCGGATTTACATCAACTTTAAGTCCTATAACTAGAAAGACACGATAAAAAGAAATTGTAAGGTGGTAATTCAATCTTAGGAAGCCACTCACACATTGTGAATACCTGTAACTCAGTTCAGGGTGGGTATTTTCAAATTTTCTTGTATATTGACGTGTACAGTGGTTGTAGCTGTATTAGTGCATATGTAACAACACAGTTCAGTACTGCACACATTTTTTTTTGTACCAACAGTTACTTTTTAACAACAAGCTTTCAGTGGGTCTTACCCCCTTCTTCTAGGCCTAGGCAGTACTAAAAGTAGAACTATAGGTAAAACTTTTTTTCTTTTTGGATAGAGTAAGGGAGGGTTATAACCCCTGTCAGATTTCCCATTTCAGAGATTTCCTTTCACTTTCTATCCCATGGCCAAAACAGGAAGTGAGAGGTAATCCCTGCAAATGAAGGGAATCTCTTGGGGCCCCCAGAACTAGTATCCCCATTGGAAGATTTCCCTTCTATTACTTTTCTGGGGACAACCCAAAATTTGAGATTTTCTTTACTTTCACTTTCAATGATAATGGTAAACAGGACAAATAGAGAGGATGAATCTCCTTAACAGGGGCACAGACAGTAATAGAAATGACAGGCGTTCTAATCCCTCTCCACCTTATTCAAAACAAACAAAACAAAATGTTGCCTTTAGTTATATTTGAAGGGCAGAGACCTCCAAAAGCTGGCCTGGAAAATTAACTATTAGTGTAAATAAAAAAAAAGAATCAAGTACAGTACTCTCTGTGGAAACTAAGGGGTTAATCCTAAGCATTGTGTAAACATGCTGTTTGATCCTGGTCTTTCTGATCCTCCCCTCCTTCCACTGTCCCCTAACAATTTCATGATAACACTGAGTTTATGGAATCAGGCTGCACATGCTCAGTTTGGTGTGTATTGCTAGAGCCCTGAGCCGCCGAACAACTCTGCCGCTGTGGGAGCCGGGGGAGGGATCTATCAGTGTACTGCATGTTGATGTGAAAGTTCCCTCCCCGCGCCCCTGCACTATCCCCGCCAGCAGACATTCCCTCTCCTCCGGACCGCTCCAGTACAGTGCACACTCCTAAAGACACACCGCACAGGGACCGCAATGCACCGCTCTAGAGGTTACATCCAGCGGGGATGAGTAGGTGACTGGCCATGCCTAATCCGCCTAGTGGTAGCGCCGGCCCTGATAACTGTTCCTGTGATTCGGCGGATGGCGGAGCCTGTACCAAAGAAACAAGTCAGATGCAGAAAGATGGCTTACATTTATTTTCGGTCTAAGATGATTTTGAGGTCAGTTTCAGATCGGTTTGCGTGGAAGGATAAAAACAAAGCAATGTGATGCAAGCTATAAGAATAAAGGATGTGTTGGACAGCCGCACTCCAAAGCAACGTAGCTTTTATTTAAAATAGAAAAAAAACACTACAAGCCACAGCAACGGATCTCAGGACAGCTGACACTATGAGTAAACACTAAGTGTAGAGTAAAATGCGTCAACTGTCCTGAGTTCAGTTGCTGTGGCTTGTAGTGTTTGTTTCCTATTTTAAAATAAAGCTACGTTGGTTTGGAGTGCGACTGTCCAACACATGCTTTGTTCAAATTGCTACGTGCATTGCCGACACCCTCGGTTCCTGAGAGAAAGACAACAGCCTGGAGCTGCAATTTCTTTGCTTGTGATGCAAGCTATAGGTAGAGAACAATAACCGCAAGTGTACGCTGCTATAAGATACAGTTTAGGCTCCTTATTGCAAATTTGTAATAAATGCTTGCCAAAATTAGGTCAGAGGAAAAACACTAATGTATGTGTACACCAGCCTGGCTGTATTATAAGTATTTAGGGGACGGAGTCACAAGTGAAATGTCATTGCACAATCAGTAATTATTCTCAAGCACTTAGAAATAATGGTTACAACATCTCTCTAAGCTTTTAACTCAAGTTCAAAGCTGCTTTATATTTTGTCAAAGACTAACACTGACATCGGACCCTGCTAAGAACTTGGATAATGGCCTGAAAGGTGTTGTAATCATCAGTGTCAAGTTAACTGTTGCTCTATGATCAGTGAAGGTTGAAGGAGTGGTAACACCTGATTCCAAAAGACTGTTATATGAAGATAATGAAATACAGTGTATCAGAAACATACCCACGTGACATGTATGCACTCATGAAGGAAGATTGAAATTGAGAAAGAGGTACCAAACCTAAAGCTGGCCATACATTATACAATTTGCTTGTTCAATTTCCTTTAGATTTACCTTCAATTATGTAGTGCAAGGGCCTGCCTGATTGCATACAATTTGTGTTGAATCAGTTTTTTTTTAAGTTTCAAGCATTTTTAAAACATATCAATTAAACATAGGCAGAGAATAACATATTTCCATTGAGTGTACAAGTATACATTAGGATCGGAAGGACACTAAAAGAACATGTATTACATAAGCATAGTCAGGTAGATATCATTAAGAAATGTAGAAATAAATAACCAAGTAATTTTAAATCAATTAACCAGTAGACCACTATAAACAGTGGTGTAGAAAACAGGAAAAAACAATGCTCAACACATATGGCCTGAAAGTGCGGTGAGTCTACCGGTAAGATTACTATAATCTTATAAAGGTACGGGAGGAGGATAGGTAAGGAAAAAAAAAAGGAGGGTAGGGAGGTGTAGGGTATGAGAAAGAAAGGGAAAGCGGGGAAAAGATATATCCCGAAACTCTGAGCTGTATCCGCTATAAAAGTCAAAATTAGCAGAGAACCTGAAGTGAGGAGGGAGTTGCAGTTGTCGAGGCGGGAGTAGATCAAGGAGTGAACTAGGAGTGGTGTCATTGGTTAGGAAGGGTCGTAGTTTGGACATATTGCCGCGGTTGCCGCGGTTGAGACGGCAAGATTTGGAAATTGTTTAGATGTGGGGCTGAAAAGGATAGTTCAGAGTCCAAGGTTACACCTAGAACCTTGGCATGCGGGGACGGGCTGATAGTAGTGCTATTTATTTTGTCAGAGAGATCAGGGGCAGAGGCACGTGGGGGAGAAAAAAATCATGAGCTCAGTTTTGGATAGATTGAGTTTGAGTAAGAGGTGTGGCATCCAGGCTGATATATCTGAGAGTAAATTATTTATACGTGAGGAGACTGAAGGAGTGAGCTGAGGAGTAGAGAGATAGATTTGGAAGTCGTCAGCATAGAGATGGTATTGGAAGCCATAGGAGGCTATTACCTGACCCAAGGAGGAGGAAGCAAGAAACCAGTAGCAAGAAACTCAACATGTTATAAATGTCCCACCTATACACAGTTTTTCTTATTTGCCTTACTCCCCAAATATTGCTGAAAAACTTTTAAATCTTGAACATGTGCTATTGTCCAGCATCCAGTAATAGAGAAAAAAGAAATGTAGATTGCAAGGTATAAGTACTGCAACATAGGGAATGTAAATCCTATTCTTTAAAGCATGCTAAAAATATAACAATGATTTAGATAAATATTGACTTATTTATGAATTATCAAGTTTATGTTAATATGATGTATAACTACTTTATGCATTACACAAAAAGACTCTATAAGCTAACTAAAGGACTTTAACGGTAACAATGAATTTGAAAAAAATATATAAAAAATGTATTGTATTACAATTTTGTTTAAAACATAAAAAATACAATGACATAACATGACAAAAAATCACATATATGAAATAGTATTAAGGTGCTACACAGTAAAATACTGGATCATCATCCCTTGTAGGGTTGGGTAAAGACTTGCTTGCTGCGACTTCTGACGCAGTTACGTTTCATGGGACTTGGACCGCTTCTTCAGGAAAGTAAATTACAGTCAAGCTCTCAGTAGAAGTACACATCAACATAAACAATGGGCCAGATTCTCGTACCTCCGCGTAAAATTGTGCGGGCGTAACGTATCTGATTTACCTTACGCCTCCGCAACTTACATGGGCAAGTGCTGTATTCTCAAAGCCCTTGCTCCGTAAGTTGCGGCGTAGCGTAAATCGGCCGGCGTAAGCCCGCCTAATTCAAATTTGGATCAGGGGGGCGTGTTTTATGTAAATGTACTGTGACCCGACGTGATTGACGTTTTTCCCGAATGGCGCATGCGCCGTCCGTGGAATTTCCCAGTGTGCATTGCTCCAAAGTACGCCGCAAGGACGTCATTGGTTTCGACGTGAATGTAAATGACGTCCAGCCCCATTCACGGACGATTTACGCAAACGACGTAGCTTTTTCAAATTTCGACGCGGGAACGACGGCCATACTTAACATTGTTACGCCGCACTAATGCCACCATATAGCAGGGGCAACTATACGCCGGGAAAAGCCTAACGTAAACGGCGTAACTTTACTGCGTCGGCCGGGCGTACGTTCGGGAATTTGCGTATCTACCTAATTTGCTTGACGCGGAATTCGACGAATATGCATTTACGATACGACGGTGTAACACAGTTACACCTGTCGGATGTAAGGGAAATCTATGCGTAACTGATTCTAAGAATCAGGCGCATAGATACGACCGCGCAACCTAGAGATACGACGGCGTATCTGGAGATACGCCGTCGTATCTCGTTTAAGAATCTGGGCCAATGTCTTCTGTGAATGTCATTGCGATTCCAGTGCATTGGCTGAAATATTTTACATTAATCACAAAATGGGAATTCTGTCTGTTAATATTGCATGACCCATCCCATTGTGAACAAGTGGGCCTTCCATTATCCCAAATTGGCACCAAAAGTGAACACTTTAAAGCCTTAAAACAAAAAAAATAAAAAAAATCAGCACAGGGACATTACTTACCTTCAGTGAGATTTGTCCCTTGTGCGCCGGTCGTTTTTGCGGTGCTTTAGCAGCGCTTTTAGGGAACTAGTGGGTCGCTTTTGGGGTGTTTTGCGGTGCTTTCGAATCGCTTTTAAGGCACTTCGGAAAGTGCTGCCCATTCATTTTAATGGGCAGGGGCATTTTTTGAGCGCATTTTACAGAGCCCCAAACAGGTCCCAAAGATGCTGCTTCAGGACTTTTTCTACCACCCTGCAAGTGTACCGCCCCAGTGTGAAAGCACCCAATCAAATGAATGGGAGGCAGTTTTCGGGTGCTTTTCAGGCACTATTTTTAGTGCTAAAAGGCCTGAAAACTGCCTCAGTGTAAAAGGGGTCTAAGCGTTTTTTTTTTAAATGCAGCAAGAGACAGCAGAGGGATAACCTCATCAGTCTAGTGTTCCTTATTCTCTGTCCAGTCACAGTCCAGGGACAGGGAGGTAACATTGCTATGTTGCTAAACTGCAGTAGAGAAAAATCAGGTCTCATGCCTCGTACACGACCGTTTTCCTCGACAAAATCCATCAAGAAACTTGGTGGCAGAGCTTTTTTGCCGAGGAAAACGGTCGTGTGTATGCTTTTTATCGAGAAAACTGTTGTGGATCTCGACGAGAAAAAAAGAGAACAAGTTCTCTTTTTTCTCGTCGGCAGTCTCAATTTCCTCGTCGTGTTTCTCGTCGGGCTGGTTTACAACGAGAAACACGTTCGTGTGTATGCTTAGAAACCTGCGCATGCTCAGAATAAAGTATGAGAAGGGAGCGCACCTTCGGTAAAAGTAGCGTTCGTAATGGAGATAGCACATTCGTCACTCTGTAACAGACTGAAAAGCGCAAATCGTCTCTTACCAAACGTTTACTTAACACGCAGTAACATGAGATTAGCAAAAGCAGCCCCAAGGGTTGTGCCAGTGGAATCAAACTTCCCCTTTATAGTGCCGTTGTACGTGTTGTACGTCACCGCATTTGAGAACGACGAGATTTTGTCTTAACAGTGTGTACGCAAAGAAAGCTTGACAAGATTCTCAACAAGCCTGACAAGGAACTCATCGAGGAAAACGATGTTTCTTTTACGACGAGTTTCTCGGTCTTGTGTACGAGGCCTTAAGCTTGGCTGTGCTGATTGATGGTGCTGTGTATGTCTCTGGAATGAATGGAAAACAGCTCCAATATATGCATTTTAATAGTGTATTTGGAGCCCTGCTTGAAAGGGTAAGAAAACGTTCCCATAAAATCTCCTTACCCTTTTGCCACCCTCCAGGTGGGTCTAACTCGCCCCCCCCCTTATAATATTTATACTTACCCAAATATCACTCTGAGCTTTGCAGCATTGCTTACATTCTTACGCCGATGTCTTGATTTGATGTCTGTAGTTTAGCCCCATAGACTTCTATAGGGATGGTATAAGTATTGGCCCCTTTCTGTCTACCAAGCCCATGGAAGTCTATAGAGCCAAACTGCACAAGCCTTAATGTTGGATTAAGAAGCCAGTCACGGGCCTCAGAGCAACCCCACTTTGTGGGAACGTTTCCTTACCCTTTAGACCCGGTTCACACTGGCGCGACTCGTCAGGCGACACAGCCGCCTGACAAGTCGCGTCCCATTGTAGTGAATAGAACCGTTCTAATAGGAGCGACGCAAGTCGCTCCGACTTAGAAAAAGGTTCTTGTACTACTTCGGGGGCGACTCGGGGCGATTTGCATTGACTTCTATACAGAAGTAATTTTGCAAATCGCCTTGGAAGTCGTTTTCAGGTCGCCTGGCCGAGTCGCCCCCGAAGTCGTGCCGCCCCTGTGTGAACCGGCTCTTAAGGTTTCTGTAGAGTTTTGGTAGCAAAGTATCAGTTAGGAAATGAACCATGCATAAACAAGAAATTAGAAGTTGGCAGTTGTAGAAATTCTAGGTTTGTGGAGCAATTATATATCTATTAGTGTGTAACACAGACTGAGGTGTCCAATAAGTAAATATTAGCTGATTAAACAAGATCCAATTAATTTTACATGGTGCTTTCCACTACGTATACATTTCCTGAGTTCCCTGTATTGCCCTCAATCGTGTTTCTGCCTGTGCTGTGTTGATCTGATTTCTGTCAGTGATGATATATGCATACCTGACCACAACCATTTCACAATGGCATTTACAATGAAAACAATATCTCCAAGTCACATTTGTATTGTCTGGGTACAATGTGATGTTTGTCTTTCCATTGTGGTTTTTCTTAGTCATAAAAAACAAGTCAGTTATGTAAACCAGAGAAAGAATAGGACTGCAAATAGTAATTCAATGTCTATTTATTTCAATTGCTGTCCTAGAGTACCAGCCTGGAGCCAGTTGTATAATGCCATTAAACAGAGTGCACCCGGAGCGCCAGGTAAGATATACATGTACGACAGAAAACATCTGGAGCATTCCAAACCCCATGGAAATTGTACTGAACCCATAATGATGGAGGACCTAAGACTGTCCTGATAGCTGAGGATGTAGTTCTCAGACTCCTGATGTTCTAATTAGCTGTTTGTTATTCCAAAAGCTTCACTACTCACTCATTTACTGAACATGAATAAGAATGCTTTCCAGGAGTCCTTATATACAAATGGACAAGAAATAATGTGTAAATGACAATCCCAAATTGCTAGACTTGCCAGGCTTCACAAGTTTGTTGCACAATTGCAGTAAGGCCCCTTTTACACTGGGGCGGGAGGTGCGGTGGCGGTATAGCGCCGCTATTTTTCGCGGCGCTATACCGTCTGAATTGTCGCGGAATTGCGGCGGTATTCGGCCGCTGGCGGTGCGGTTTTAACCCCTGGTAGTGGTCGAAAAAGGGTTAAAACCGCCGGCAATGCACCTGTGCAGAGGCGCATTGCCAGCGGTATAGCCGCAGTTTCCCATTGTTTTCGATGGGAAGGAGCCGTAAACACACCGCTCCAAAGATGCTGCTAGCAGGACTTTTGGAGCGGTCCCGCCAGCGCATCGTCTCAGTGTAAAAGCACTCAGGCTTTCACACTGAGACTGCAGGGCAGTCGTTTTTCAGGCGCTATTTAGGCGCTATTTTTAGCGCTAAACCACCTGAAAAACTCCTCAGTGTGAAAAGGGTCTAAGTCCGGATTGCATGACTCAAGATCAACTTTCTTTGAAAACATTCTGCAAGTCTACTGCAAGTTCTGGTTCAGTTATGTTGTGTAATAGTCATCCCACCACAGGGGTCACTGTGGCTGAATTCTAATGCTGTTGACTAGCAGAGTTCTTGCTGTAGACCCACCACTGCAACTTTGCTCTTGCTACAAATTGGAAAGGTGTGAACTAGAACTTGTGATTCAAGTGCTCTGCAAGTGTACAACTTGCCAGTGAAAATGTGCGGCAAGTTAAAGGGTCACTAAAGGATTTTTTTTTTTAGCTAAATAGCTTCCTTTACCTTACTGCAGTCCTGGTTTCATGTCCTCATTGTTCATTTTTGCTTTGATGTTGCTGTAATTCCTCTCTGTTCTGGACACTTCCTGGTTGTCTGTTTCCTGATCACCACAGTACTGGGAGATTTCTCTCTGTGGTGACTAATCAAGGAGGTGTGATTACTGTGTGTCTAAAACCCCTCAGCACCAATCCAGTTTCGTTTTACAAACCATCACTGCCCTCTATTGGCTCTCTGGTTCTGTACATCAGAGAACCAGGAAACAACAGCAAAAACTAAACTAAACTAAACTGTAGGCACATTATATGATTGTTTTTTATCTATGTTTAATCATTTTTAAAAGGAATCAGTTAACTATTATGTCTCTATACCCTGTAAACAGTCATTTCAGCTAAAAAATTTTTTTCCTTTAGTGACCCTTTAACAGACTTAAAATTTAACACTGCCACAAATTTGTGGCAAGTTATCCTTGCTATCTGGAATCTATCTAGCATTGCAGGCCCTGATGCATCTCACTGGTTATGGGTATGGAGAACTGACAGTCCAAACATCCAAATATTTCAATATCCATCTGGGCAGTGTCATGTATTATTTTACCCGTTGCATCAGTAAAGCTAACAGTGACACTGGCAGCACATGTATACCTACATACTGTGATAGAAGAAGTTCTATACTTACCTATCTGGTAGCCCTTTTCTTTGCAGCTTCCCAGCCGCTACAAGTATCTGATAGCTTTAAATTTCTTTCCTGAATAAATTTTATGTTATGCTGTAACTTTCAAACCTATGAAACAGGATTATACTGTAAACCAGCATTGGTTTCCATGTTAAATTTGTTCACTAAACTTTTACTTGTTGCATCCCTAACAGGATTATGACACCTTCTCAGTGTCAACATTTGATTCCAGAAGATCTGTGACATTTCAGCATGACAGAGGTAAAATATTCCAGAATTTCTATTTGCATGTAGCACAGAAAGCAACATACACATGCTAAAATGCAGACCTAGCATAGGAAGCATGGCAGTACACATGCATGTAGCCGCATCCTTCCAATCCTGGAAGAGCTATAATGCAGAAATACGGTCACCTAATGATGCTCTTTAAGCTATTTGGATATATTATTAACAGATGATTAAATGATGTTGACCTCCAAAGTCTGGCTTGCCTATCTTTGTGTGATAAACAAAGAACAGTAGAAGGTTGTCTGAGATAATCTGCATTTTATATATCTACAATTAGCATCCTTGCTCAACATCTGCAGAGATGGGACCATTTACATGATGAGCCTGCCAGAGAATATTTTATCATAGTCTGAGCCAGTGGCGGCCCGTCCATAGGGGGCGCCCGGGCGCCGCCCCCCCCCCCTCCTGTAGTCATAAGAAAAAAAAAACGGGCCCTTTAAGGCTTTTAAAATTTCGTTTTGCAGCGCCGCGCAAATAACATACACTCATGCATTGCATGAGTGTATGTTTATTGTGGCCAGCCTATTCAGATACCTGGACATTGGGCGCCGGCTATGTGAATAACGGCAGCTGGTTGGCTGTGCGGAAGTCGCTGGCTCTGATAGGCTTTCCGAGTACAGCCCTTCAGCTCCCGGATGTCTTATCCAGGGAACGTAGGTGGGCTACGTCCCTTGGATAAGACTGACAGCCGTCTCAGCCAATCAGGTTCGCTGATTCTGGTTATCAGTAACCTGATTGGCTGAAGCGTCATTGAGGGCGGCAGAAGACATCGAGGGACCGTGGAAGGAGCATGGCGAAACCCCAGAAAGGTAAGTGCCAGGGCGGGGACATTTACAGGCACATTTTACTTTCATCAGTTTGGGGTCACCTGGAGAATGAAAAATGATGGCTAATTGTTTTCTATGGCTTTTTACTTGTTTTCTCCTTTGCTTATTAAGGAACAACCCTTGCTTTATGGAATTGTAGATTGCTGTTGTAAGGCAAGAAGCTGCTGTAATCACTAGATCTAATAGATTAATGACACTTTAATCATCTGCTTTGCACTGGGAGAGAAGTTAAAATGCAACCCAGACCCTTAAATGTTTGTAAGCCCTCAGATATACCCACTAAAGTTACTAGCCTCAGGCGCTACACAGAGATGAAACAAATCCTCCTGCATAGATTTTCCCCATTTATCCGCAGACTGACTGGCAGCATTTTACAGGGCACAGTGGGGACAATTGATGTGGGCACAGTGGGGACAATTGATGTGGGGACAATTGATGTGGGCACAGTGGGGACGATTGATGTGGGCACAGTGGCTACAATTGATGTGGGCACAGTGGGGACAATTAATGTGGGCACAGTGGCTACAATTGATGTGGGCACAGTGGCGGCAATTGATGTGGGCACAGTGGCGACAATTGATGTGGGCACAGTGGCGACAATTGATGTGGGCACAGTGGTGATAATTGATGTGGGCACAGTGGTAACAATTGATGGCATTGCCCAGTGGCTGCATTTGGCATGGCACAGTGGTGACAATTGATGGCACAGTGGTGACAATTGATGGCACAGTGGCGACAATTGATGGCACAGTGGCGACAATTGATGGTATGGCACAGTGGCTGCATTTGATGGGCACAGTGGCTGCCTTTGATGGGCACAGTGAGGCTGCAATTGTCTTTTTTTTTTTTTCATTTGTTTGCGCCCCCCCAAAAATTTTGAGCACCAGCCGCCACTGGTCTGAGCAGATTGGCACAATCAGTTTGCAGCAGAACTACAGAGGAGTCAAAAATCAATGCAATCATTGCAATAATGTACTTCTTTTGCAAAAAAAAAAAAGCTTTCCATTTATTCTACACACGCTTAATTCACTGTCCTCATGTCTGTTGGAAAACACGTATCCGTTACTTCTGCCTTACTTTTTGGACAGACCTTAGGTCATGACACAGGAAGGAGTTGACCAGCTGAGGGTGGATGATGCAGGGTGTGTGCTAATGAGGTCAGCTGGTCAACTTCTTCCTGAGTCATGACCTAAGGTCTGTCCAGGAAGTAAGGCAGCAGTAACAGATACGTGTTTTCCAACAGACATGAGGACAGTGAATTAAGCGTGTGTAGAATAAATGGAAAGCTTTTTTTTTTTTGCAAAAAATGTACATTATTGCATTGATTGCATTATTGAACTTAGCCTTTAATTCTGCCTATTGAGAGATAAGGTTCGGCACTATAGGCAAATGGCTGCTACAGAGGAAAACAATAATTATTAACGGAAAAAAAATATTATGGTTAATTTTCTTGGGCACTGGGGAGACCTACATACTATACGTATGAACATTCCTTGATCTGACTGTAAGTGCTCTAATGTCAATAGGCACCTTCAGGCAGGAATTTTTTATTGAAAAGATTCAGTATGAAGCATTGGTTGACTTTTTACCTCCAGCTACCCAAACCAAGGCAATTTCTGTCGATGTATTGGCCAACTTAGGTTGTCCTCAAAGATTCTTAATTTTAACGACTGTAAGGAAATAAATAAAAATCATATTTTAAGAGCGCTTTAAGTGACTCTGTTATTAGGGTAATGGGACATTTCTTATAATTAAGTTTGCACTTTAAATTTAAGTTTGCACTTTAAAAAAATATACTTTTTAGACTATAGTTGGCTATATTTTTAAAGATGCCACATTTTACATCCTGATTGTACATTTTTTATATACATGGCTTTAACTTTTAAAAACAATGGATTACCCAAACAGTCAATTTATGTCCAATCAGAGGGTCCGTGACACTACACAGCTATTAGTAAATCTAAAAGAGATTTTATAAAAGACAGCGCACACAATAACATGTAAAAATAAAATGTGCAAACCAAACAAAATCAAACCTGAAACAATAATCCATATCATTATGTGCAAGCTAACTAACAAATAAATCATTGATTGGTATCGCTTAATACTCCAGGACATGAAATGCACCAGTAAGCTTTTGAGGACACACTGGGGTTGATTTACAAAATCTGGTGCAACTCTGAATTGAAATCAATCAGCTTTCAGATTTTTTTGTCAAAACTTAGTTGAACAAGGTAGAAGCTGATTGGCTACCGTGCACAGCTGCACCAGATTTTATACAGTTTTATTAAATCTACCTCACTGGTGAAGGCCCAATATTATGTGACACTTTGGATGTTTTGGATTGTGGCTGTGATCTGTTACCAGTTTATGTTTTGCGGCCTCTTTCCTTTTTTCAGTGCAGTACAAATCTCTATACCAGTACAACAATAATGTACTGATTTGTCAGTGGGATCTCCATCTATACAGAGTTTAAGAAAATAGAGAGAAGCAATTTGAAATCCATGGAGAGGGGATTACTGAGTGCTTTATGGCTAAAACAAGTGTTTTAGAATCATATTACAAGCACCTTAAGCCCCTTTCACATGGGGCGGATCAGTAATGATCCACCCCGTAAACCTCCGCTTGCTCAGCGGGGATCGCTCCGTTGATCCCCGCTGAGCCGGCGGAGGACAGGCGGTCCCCACACACTGTGCAGGGACTGCCCTGTCTTTTCTCCGCTCTCCCCTATGGGGGATCGGATGAACACGGACCGTCTGTCCGTGTTTACCCGATCCGATCTGCCAGACGGATGGAAAAGTAGGTTTTTCCTCCGTCACACTTTGGCGGATCGGAGCGGGTCGGATGTCAGTGGGCATGTCACCGCTGACATCCGTGGCTCCATAGAGGAGCACGGAGCGCCCGTTCAGGTCCGCCTAAAAAACTGGCAGGCGGACCTGAACGGGCCGCCCATGTGAAAGAGCCCTTACATGTGTATTCAAGCTTCAGGCATTCTTGTTTTCAGCCAATGGAAAACACTAGGAGGAGAAGACCAGCTCTGACATGTTCAAAATGCCTGATATATTCCTGAAAAAATGCTTGGAAATGCTCAATTCAGGCACTTTCTGGTATTCCCATTGAAGCCTATGGGGCCAAAAATTCTCAAATCTGCTTCCAAATAGACTCATGTAGCTTTCAGCATCCACCTACATGTGTCTGAGCTCATAGGCCCCGTACACACGTCCGAGAAACTCGACGGGCAAAACACATTGTTTTGCTCGTCGAGTTACTTGTGAAGCCGCCGAGGATCTCGGCGAGCCAAGTTTCCTCATTGACTAACGAGGAAATAGAGAACATGTTCTCTATTTGGCCCGACGAGATCCTCGTCGGTTTCCTCGGCCAAAAGTGTACACACGACCGGGTTTCTCGGCAGAATACGGCTCCGATCGAGTTCCTGGCTGAATTCTGAACTTCCAGCTACAAAACGCTGAAGTGTGAATGGGGCATTAACCGGGTAGCTCCAATCTAGTATGTGGTGGTATTGCATTTGGAGAAGACATTGATGGATGTATTTACTATTGAAGATTGCACATAGAGAAATTAACTATTGTTTCATGTTTTATTTTGCCTGATTTACACGTTTTAATTTTTACACATTGGTATTCTGTGCGTTCCCCTTTATTATTTGATTTTTAGTTCTAAATACGATTTTTCAATTATTATGTTTTGTGGCCAGCTTAAAACTGGCTATAGACATTATATTGCAGATATGATACAAATAGCTTTAGACAGTTTTGATGACACACCAAACAATAGCTTGTCACCTAAACCAGTTGATTGGACAGATCAAAAGACGTCATCCAACGTCTTTGAGCACATTTAATGATCGTTTGGTAATATATTTTAAAGATTGGTGTTTGCATATGAATAATTTTGATGTACCTTGACATGTCACTTGTATTTAGGTAATTGTTTGAACCTGCATAAAAACAAATTATAGCCAGCATTCCATTTGCTTATTTTGCTTATCATATGATCTAATCTACATTAAAACAATTTCCTATTTTCCATTACCTGTGTTAACCATCAAGCATCTCAGATAACAGGAACATGGAAAAAAGTAACCTTTGTAACTAATGTCTAATGGAATGAATGGCATATTTTACAGACTGCACCTGTTGTTTCAAGAGGAAATGTTTCTGTATCAGTGGAATGGTGCTGCTCACCCTTGGAGCAATCTCCGCCTTTATCACATTGGGAGTCATCTTTGGAATTCCAAAGAATGGAAGTAAGCAAACTGTATTATTTGTCTTTTCAAAAAAGGTAGTCAGGACATCACGCCCAACATATAAAGGTGCAATTGCGAGAAAGCACAACTCAATTTTTTTATGACTTCTGCTATTTATGACATTTCAACTCCAGACAGTAGGGGGAACTAGGGTAAATCTATAGCTTACTAGCTATTTTAAAGTGTCAGGTCTCATTCAGAATGGTGTACTGAAGCATACGCCTGGGCAAGGATGCACAGAGGTACCATGCATCCCCGTGCGGACAGTCCCATTCATGTCAATTGGGTCACAGCAGCTGCAAGGACGCAGCTGCTGCTGCCAATTTGACAGCTGTGTGGGTGCACGGCCCAGAATGCAGGCAGTGTGCGTTTGGGGCCATCCACCCACACAGCTATCATTTGGTAGCAGTTGTTGTGTCCGTACAGACACTGTATCCCAATTGACATGAATGGGACTGCCTGCAATGGATGCTCATACCACCTGTGAATCCCTAGGTTCCTCGCACAGGTGTACAATTAAATACGTCCGTGTGATTGAGGAGTTAATATACCTTGCCACAGTTTGGCTGTCTGCATGTGATGTACTGATGTAATTAGAATGTTATGATTAGATCAAAGAGCTATGTTATCATATTGAAAAAACTCCCTTTAAATGCTAAACACACGTGTCACAGTAAGGCCGCGTACACACGATCAGTCCATCCGATGAGAACGGTCCAAGCATGCGTCGACTTGATTTTGAGCATGCGCGGGTTTTTAACTGATGCTTTTGCATACTAACGATCGGTTTTGACTAGGGGTGCACCGAAATGGAAATTTCAGAACCGAAACGAAACCGAAATAAAAAAAAATTCAGTCTGAAACCGAAAATGACTTTTCTTTGTTTTCCCCCTATTTCAATTTTTTTTTCAATAATTGTATGTATTACATTTACATGATGGGCACAGTGGCTGCGTTTGATGGGCACAGTGGCGACATGTGTTGGCAGTGGCACAGTGGCTGCATGTGATGGCACAGTGGCTGCATGTGATGGGCACAGTGGCTGCGTTTGATGGGCACAGTGGCTGCATTTGATGGGCACAGTGGCTGCGTTTGATGGGCACAGTGGCTGCATGTGATGGCACAGTGAGGCTGCAATTAATGTTTTTTTTGGTAGTCAGAGAAGGCAAGCATGGCTCAATAACACACACAAAAAAAACGTTTGTGTGTTATTGAGCCATGCTTGCCTTCTCTGACTACCAAAACAAATATCAATTGCAGCCTCACTGTGTCACTGTGAAAAAATGGCAGATGAAAAAAAAAAAAAAATTATCTGCCATTTTTTCATTAAGAAAGTGCTGGTCACCTCAGTCAGTTCAATTTTAAAGCAAGTTCTAATTTTTTTGACCGAAGGTTAACTGGCCGATGGGGCCCACACACAATCGGTTTGGACTGATGAAAACGGTCCTTCAGTCCGTTTTCATCGGTTTTGACCGATCGTGTGTATGCGGCCTCAGAATATGCCCGCAATCATGTGCACCGCACCAGCACATGATTGCGGGCATACTCTTACTGTGTCTGTGACATGTGTGTTTAGCAATCAAAGGGAGTTTTTGTTATTCATGAACATCCTAAATTTACAATCCTGGTGGTGAGTGTGAACAGGTCTACCACAGCTTCATATCCTAGAGGAGTATGGACTTCTGAGAGCAGAGGAGGTGAAACTTATCTTACACCCCCAAAGGCAAGCAAGATTACGGTCCCGTAGATCTGATAGAAAAATCCTTCACAAACACTAAAAAAGTTTAAATGGAGACCCACACACCCAAAAAAAAGTAAAAAAAAGCTGAATTCAAAAATGTTGTCTTAAGTATTTGAGAATCATTAATAAAAGATTGAATCAGTACAATAACAGAGCAGAGAGCTTACCCTCCATACAGGTGGCAGACATGATTATTACACTATCATTAGCTAATTAGGTTATTTTTTATTCTCAGAAGTACGCTGTACAGTGGAACCTCGGTTTACGAGAAACTCCGTTAACAAGCTTTTTGAAAGACGAGCAACTTTTTTCAAACGGACTCAGTTTGCAAGTGTTGTCTCGCAAAATGAGCAGAATTCAAGCTAATGGTGCCTGCAGTACCGCATTTGGCCTTCACTGGAGTGGGGGGGGTGCCGGAGCCGAATGGCGACGATCGGCGCCATTCGGAAACGGCCGGAAAGGCCAGAGGACAGTTCGTCTGACCTCGGCAAACCTCGGAAAGGCTTGTAAACGGAGTCTTTCCGAGGTTTGCAGAGGTCAGCCGAACTGTCCTCGGGCCTTTCTGGCCGTTTCTGAGGCTCTCCAGTGCCTCTGGCCACATGCGGTATTGCATGCCATTGAAGTCAATGCAGAACAAATTATTTTCGTTTCCATTGACTTCAATGGGGAAACTCGCTTTGATATGCAAGTACTTTGGATTACGAGCATTCTCCTGGAACAGATTGTGCTCGTAATCCAAGGTTCCACTGTAATTGTTGTTCAGGAAGAATTTTGTGACAGGAAGCTCAGATGTGAGGAGGAGAAATTTAGAGATAGAAAAAGGGAGACTAGGGGCTCAAGACAAAGCAAGAGCTTTGGGCCTCCCATACGCTTATAGTACAGGCCTTTAGTATTTTAAGGTGAAAAATGTATCTGTCACCAAAAAAAACATTAAAATTAAGGAGGGCAACAAGAAAGATAAAATAATATATGCTTGGATATTCATGTGATGATGAATTGACCGAACACAGGTCGAAATCTGATATATGGCTGAACTAAATACTGCAAACTGATGTTTTGATAGTGTTAGCATTATGTAACAATAGTATTAATAATAATTATAATAAAAATAGATACAGTATGTGTGTATGTGATTACTGGTTTATGACAATCACATATCATCTTTTTTCAGATGTATATACTCGAGAGTGCAGAACCTCCCTTGGTAAGGCTGGCTTCCTGTGTGATGACCGAAGAACTTGTATAGGACCATCAGCACTTTGTGACGGGCAGGTGGATTGCGCCAATGGAGAAGATGAATCTAGAACATATTGTAGTATGTTTTAAAGATTACATTTTAAACAATGACAATGTACTAATCTTATGTGTTTAAGTGAAGAAAACAGATCCAAGGCATGTAATAATGCAAATTGTAAAAATGTGCACTGATACGCTGGAAGGAATTGGGTTAAAGTCCAGCTAGGAAGCCTGTCAAAGAACCTTTGATGATGATTGGTCATTTCTAATAAATACAGTTAAAATATTGAAGCAGTGTAGCCCAGCAGCTGTATGTCATATGTAGGAAAGACCCTAGATCATATTATAATCCTATCACTCATGGCTGTGTTGTACCTGTACAAATTGGGAGAGTCTCTATTGCAGCACTAGCCCTTTAATAGCCACAGTCACTCTCTATGGCACCCCTGTAATAAGTAAAACTTCACTTTTACAGAAACATAAATATATCTGTTTATCAACAGAATCAATTTATAGTAAAACCTGAACGTGGAGCTGCAACAAAAACTAGTGTGTAGAATACAGAAGGGAAACTATGGCATTGATAATATTTTTGTATAGATGTGCCACAGGCAGAGTGCCCACATTGAGCTAGACGGACATTATTGAGAATCTACCAATGGCCCCCACCAAGGTGTGCTTGCTTATTTCTTCATTTATATGACCAGATACCAGGATGGTTTACTGTTAGACGTGATTAATCGCCTCACCTTGTTTATGCATTGGCTTACCATTTTTATGGACGGTGTTGCACACATTTAAAGGGATATTAAAGGCTCGCTAAAAATAAACATGTTATACTTACATGCTCTGTGCACTGGTTTTGCACAGAGCACCTCCGATCCTCCTCTTCTCGGGTCCCCCGCTGGCGCTCCTGGCCCCTCCCCTTGCCAAATGCCCCAATAGCAAGCTGCTTGCTATGGGGCACTCGTGTGAGCTCATTCACAAGCTGCCTCTGTAAGATGAGGCGAGTAGCTTGTTGGTGAGAAAAACACCCCACTCAGCTTCCTGAGATCAAAATACATTCTGTAAAGGTACTCTCACAGAGAAGGTTTTTTTACCTTCATGCATAAAAAAAAACTTCAGCCTTTACAACTACTTAAACTAAAGTGTTAATTTTAATTACTTACTTTAGTTGTTTTTTTCAGTGTTTATATGTTTTTGAATATATATATTCCTTGCTTTACAAATAAACATTTAATACATGACAAAGGATTCTCAAAGTGCTATAGGTTAGCTATCAAGATTGTGTTGATGGCATTCAGTTCGTAATCAGTTTACAACACTTCTGAGATCATTCAGAATTTATTGATAGATACCTGCAGTAGATCTCATTCTGATCTGCATTTGACCTGCTTTAAGTGCAATTTGCATTTCCATAGACTTATATGGAAATACAAAACCCATTTGAAGCGACCTGAAGCCCATAAACACAGACCAGTAGGAACACCACAATAAGGAAGCTTGCTTTGCATCTCACTTTGTCTGTTTTGACCCTTTCACTGAACTCTCTGAAAGGGGACGAGTCACAGCTGAGTTCTGTAAACTGCTGAAATAATTTAATATGTAATAAACAGACTCTACATACTGGCAGGATAGAAGACCATAAAATATTAACATGCTATATGTCATATTTATGTGACTAAGTAAAATACAGAAAAATAGGATTTTTGTACTCACTGTAAAATCCATTTCTCTGAGTTCATGAACGGACACAGCAGCATCTTGACCTTAGGGTGTTATCCTCCTTCTAGGAGATTTACTAGGCAGAAAAACAGCATGTTAAGTGTTAAACACTCCACACAGTACAGTATCTCCCAGGGGGCGGTTCCCCCGGGTACATCCCCCACTCTCTGCTCTGCAGTCTCAGTTCGTCAACAAGCAGTACAAACAAAGGAGGGGTGGGTGCTTTGTCCGTCCATGAACTCAGAGAAATGGATTTTACGGAGAGTACAAAAATCCTATTTTTTCTTCCTTTCTCAAGCAGTGTCAAAAAATTCGAGGGGTGGGAAAACACAGCTAACCAACTTCACCCCAAACAAACCAGAGCTCCTCAACGAAGGAACTTCAACCTTAAACAGCCGCCTGCAAAACCTTGTGGCCGAAGGAAGCATCTGAGGATGCACTCACATACACCTTGTAAAACTTCGAGAAGGTGTGGACTGACGACCAAGTTGTTGCCTTACACACCTGTAAAACGGACGCCGGATGGCGAAAAGCCCAAGAGGCACCAATTGCCCTGGGCGAATGCGTCGTAACGGGGAAGGGGGGTGCTCGCCCCCTTAGAGCATAGGTCTGAAGCACGACCTGCCTGATCCACTTAGAAAAGGTGGCCGCCAGACCAACACGAACAGTGAATCTGACCTCCAAAACGGAGCCGTAGTAGATAGGTACATCCGTAGGGCTCGAACCACGTCCAAGGAATGCAAGCAGCCTCTTTTGGGTTCGCCGGCCGAGGACACAAGGATGGGAGAACAATGTCCTCTTTAATGAGAAAGGCCGAAACAACCTTAGGAAGGAACAACGGCTGCGGACGCAGCACCACCTTATCCCTGTGAATGACCAAGTAAGAAGCCTTGCAAGACAAGGCCGCTAATTCAGACACCCGTCTGACCGATGTAATTGCCACCAGAAAAAACACCTTCTGGGAAAGAGTCAATAAAGGGATCTCCCTAATGCCCTCAAACGGAGGCTTTTGAAGCACCGAGAGGACTAAATTCAAGTCCCATGGAGGCAGTGGAGGACGTACCGGAGGAGCCACATGCCGAACCCCCTGCACAAACGTACGCACCAGAGAGTGCGCCGCCAAGGGTCGCTGAAAGAAAACACCCAAGGCCGAAACCTGCTCCTTAATCGTACTTAAGGCGAGAGCCTGATCCACTCCACGCTGTAAGAACAGCAGAATCCGGGACATCACGTATGCACGGGGGTGCCAATTCATCTCCTCACACATAGAGATGTAAGCCTTCCACGTACGATGGTAAATCTTCCGGGAAGTAGACTTCCGCGCTCGCAGCATGGTAGAGATCACCGAATCCGACAGACCTCGGTCCCTCAGCACCTGGCTTTCAATAGCGGCCGCGATTGTAATACTAAAAACACCATACACAGCAGCAAACACCCAGTACCCCGGGCAGGACCCCCCCCGCACACACTGCAGCAAAACAGCACCCCCGGAAAGCAGACACATCCCCCAGCAACGGAAAGGAGCCCCCCCCAGGCGGACCCCCCACTTCACGGCCGACCCCGCCACCCAGAACGTGGGGAAAGGAGGGAGAGGAAGGGAGAGAGGAAAGCAGGGCGGACCCACAATCGACCTCCCCAGGATTGCCCTGCCAAAGCAAGGGGACTGCTTCTTACCCATCCTGCGACCACCGGCTGGAGGCATCCCGGACAGAAACATTGTCCGTGCAGTTACGGCATGGCTGTCGGCCCGGCACACTGTGACACAGACATAGAGCCCGGTCATATGTGTGCCCTGGAGCATATAGCTCACCGGCCACCCCTGGAGCAACCAGGACGGCACTGGACGGCCCAGCACATAACTAAAAGGCCGGCACACGCTCGATGGCCAAACTGGGGGAACTACAAGGATCGAGGATCCAGCCTGTCACCCAGTGGGCAGTTGATCAAAGGTCTCAGGATCCAAAAATGCAGAAAAAGCAAAAAAGAAAAGCAAGAAAACTGCAAAAAAATCCTCAGGCCACATGGGCCCAGAGGAGCCATGTCATTCTCCTTTGCTAGGCAGAAAAAAACTGAGGCTGCAGAGCAGAGAGTGGGGGATGTACCCAGGGGAACCGCCCCCTGGGAGGTACTGTACTGTGTGGAGTGTTTAACACTTAACATGCTGTTTTTCTACCTAGTCAATCTCCTAGAAGGAGGATAATACCCTAAGGTCAAGATGCTGCTGTGTCCGTCCATGAACGGAAGAGAAATGTTAGATTTTTGTTTTAAGTGTTATCATTAATACTATTATATTTAAACACTTTTTTTTATAAATATTGAATGCTTTCCTCCTTTATCTTTTAATCTTGTTTTTTAAACCTCACAGGCAATTTACCTAACAACCTCCCAGAAGGATTGGTATTCAGATGTGTAAACGGTAAAATGTGGACATATACTGATAAACTGTGTGACAACAAAAATGACTGTGGGGATTGTTCTGATGAATCAGGTATAGTATACACTGAATGAATTACTTATTAACAAAGTTGGGCAAAGTAAATTAAACTTGAATTATATTTTTATTGCTGAGTAAGCTCAAAAGAGTGTTTAGACTAGACTAGACACTTTAAAGAGGTGTTGAACTCAGGAAGATGTGCCTAAAAAAAGGCATGTAGGGCCAGATTCAGAGAGGAGATACAACGGCGTATCTCCTGATACACCGTCGTATCTCCTGTCCTATCTATGCGGCTGATTCATAGAATCATTTCCGCATAGATAGCCCTAAGATCCGACAGGTGTAATTGACTTACACTGTCGGATCTTAGGATGCAATACTTCGGCCGCCGCTGGGTGGAGTTTGCGTCGTTTTCCTGCGTCGGGTATGCTAATGAGCATTTACGGCGATCCACGACGGTTTTCGCGTTCGTTACGTCGACGCTAGTAATTTTTTCCCGTCGCAAATTTACACCTGCTTTATCATGGCTTAACTTTAGTCGAGCCATGTTAAAGTATGGCCGCCGTTCCCAGGTCGAAATTCAATTTTTTTTTTGTTTTGGTGTAAGACATCCGGGAATACGAATGGACGCTACGCATGTCGCCGTTCTAAAAAAATGAGGTCACATCGCGCAAAGCACGGCGGGAATTTCGAAACTGAGCATGCGCAGGACGTCCGGCGCTGGAGCGCACCTAAATTAAATGGTAGACGCCCCATTTAAATTGGGCAGGCTTGCGCCGGACGTGTTTACGATACACCGCCGCAAGTTTACAGGTAAGTGCTTTGTGGATCAGGCACTTACACTGAAAACTTGCTGCAGTGTAACATAAACGGGTTACGTTGCGCTGCCGCAAATGTACGAGAATCTGGCCCGTAGAGTGCAAAGTACTGGTCACCAGCATGTCCTGTGGTCTTCCTTGATATTTCCTGTTACTGACCCACCATGCCTTGTTCTGTGCTGGGACTCCTGGTGGAGGCAGGTTTTTGCCTCCCCTTGTCAGAGCCTCCACCATCAAGAACAGTGAGCAGCACAGTACCGACATAACCAAAGTTTACACAGTGGGTGTACCCAGGGGAGGGCTGTCAGCCTTAGGCCTGGGGGGCAAGTCCAGTCAAGTGGCCCATAGAGCGTGGAAAAGTGATGGATCAAGGAAAACAGTCTAAGATTTTTCATGATCACAGGGGTGGGGGGAGGACAATGTGGCCCTCCAGAAACCCTGGCAGGGGCTGACTGGCATATTTTGCCCCAGGGGCAAGTATAACCCAGAGGCCCATGGTGGAGCAACTTTGCCACACTCTCCCTCTTCCCTGCCTCCTCCCAACTCCCACTTTTGTCATCCATGTTAATTTACCTTTTCTTAGCCAGAGCCATTTTAGCATACATGTTTAAAAAATCATTTTAGGCCTGAAGAATACACAAAACCCCCAAACATTATATATTTCCTAAAAGCAGATATCCCCAGACAATAAACTAGTGGTCGTTTTTTATGTCACACGATATTACCGCAAAGGTCTAGGTCAAAACCGACGGTTAGTATGCAAAAGCATCGGTTAAAAACCTGTGCATGCTCAGAACCATGACGCATGCTTGGAAGCATTGAACTTAATTTTTCTCAGCGCGTCGTTGTGTTTTACGTCACCGCGTTGGACTCGTTAAAAAAAATGCTCTAGCAAAGCGTGACGTACAACACGTACGACGGCACTATAAAGGGGAAGTTTCTTTGGGCTGCTTTAGCTGATTTTGTGTTAGTAAAAGACGATTCGCCCTTTTCTGTCTGTTACAGCGTGATGAATGTGCTTACTCCATTAAGAACGGTAGTTTTACCAGAACGAGCGCTCCCGTCTCATAACTTGCTTTTGAGCATGCGCGCATTTTTTACAACCCGAAAAACGACAACGTTAAAAACGTTGTGAAAAAATAGAGCATGTTCGAATATTTTTTTTGCCCGTTTTTCAGAACCCGAAAAATGCTCTGAAGCCCACACACGATCGTTTTAAATGACATTAAAAAAAACGAATTTTTTTACGACCCGAAAAATGATCGTGTGTACCCGGCATAAGGTTGATCAATCAACTCGCCAAAAGTGTAGTTAATTAGCCACCAGCACTGCAGTAAGAGATAGAAGTTAGAAGTGATCCCAGATCTGTCCCAGTAGCAGGTCCGGACTGGCCATAGGGCATACCGGGCATATGCTAGGTGGGCCGTGGCGGCCCGTGGGCCGCTGGTGGCCCGCGGGCAGCATGTCATGTCTCCCCCCAGCATTGCTGTGTCTTAAAGCTGCCCACGTGATAAAAACTTGGGCAGTGATTGTCCAGACTGGTTGCACTCACTACAACTGCCGGAGGCGGAGCCCAATGCTCCGCCCATCTTCCTCTGCGCCATCCTTCCTGCCTGGGCTCTCTGGACTGGATGCAGGCCCGGACTGGCGGGCCGCGGCGGCACGTGGGCAGCATGTCACGTCTCCCCCCAGCAGTGCTGTGCAGGCCCGGACTGGCCATAGGGCATACCGGGCATATGCCCGGTGGGCCGCGACGGCCCGCTGGCAGCATGTCACGTCTCCCCCCACCAGTGCTGTGTCTTAAAGCTGCTCCCGTGATAAAAACTCAGGCGGTGATTGTCCAGACTGGTCGCACTCACTACATCTCCTGGAGGCGGAGCCTACTGCTCCATCCACCTTCCTCCGCGCCATCCTTCCTGCCCGGGCTCTGTGGACTGGATCATTAATCATGAAGAGGATCATGTTCAGTATTGTTTTCTTTTGCATAGGTGGAAAGTAAGATTTTATTTTATATTATAAGTTAACCAATTTTCTTTGTTGCAAATCATTTGATCTTACATCTATTTATAAATTTATTTTCAGCTCTCCGCTGCCCTGCTTGTCCAGGATGGAGATGTAACACTGTATTCTTTGCTGACTGCGACTGTATTCCAAGAACACGTTGCAATGACACTATCCAAGACTGTATAGACTGGAGTGATGAAATATCTTGCAGATGATATCGAGCCTAATGAGAATCTACGGAAGGTATCTGCAACCCCCAAACAATGGGGAGAAGACGGGGTCAATGATTGCTTCTCCAAACATAGCCCAGTATTAAGAACAGTTTTGTACTAGGGCAGTGGGATTTTGGACCTGCATTACTAAGTACTCTATAACAATGTGAACATTAATAATTGAGTGTCAAGATGCATACATAAAGACAATCTACCTATTCAAAATTTGTCAAGAATACACAGATTTGCAAACCGCTGGAAAGATGTTTCCCAATGTACCTACAGTGGAGAAAATAATTTTATCCCCTGCAGATTTTGTAAGTTTGCCTACTTACAAAGAAATGAAGGGTCTATAATTTTTATCATACGTGTATTTTAAATGATAGAGACAGAATATCAACCTATGGGGCTTACCTCTGACCCTGCTGGGTCTCCTGCAGCTAACTGCAAATGGCCCCATTCACAAGTGTGAATCCCTTTAAAGGGGTTGTAAACCCACTTTTGCAAGTTACACCTACAGGTAAGCCTAGAGTAAGGCTAACCTGTAGGTGTTAGCAATATCTCCTAAACCTGCACGGTTTAGGAGATATTCGCTGAATGACAGGACCGTTGTCTACGACGCAAACTGCGTGCAGGCGCACTAACAAAAGCTGTCATAAACACGGCAATGCCGTGTTTGACGGCTCCCGTGCACATTCGCAGGAATGACATCATCGCCGCTCCGGGCCAATCACTGCACCGGAGCGGCGATTACAGGAAGAAAATCGCCGGAGACATGGCGGTGGCGGCGGAGGGCGCGGAGAACTTTGGGGGCTTTGTTCTCAGGTAAGTTGATCATAATGAGCTAGTATGCTGTGCAAGGTATTTAAAAAAATTAAATAACAAGGGTTTACTTCCTTTTTCAGGATCAATAGAGAATACAAACAAGGTCATTCAGACTTGTATAAAGCTTTATCTGCCTAAAATTACATGTTTTTTTGAGTATTTGTTTGATCTTAAGCTGGATACACAAAGTTTTTTGTTTTTTTTTCATTCAATACACAAACAAAATAAAAAGTGATGTTAGTGCTGCGATCTCCCCAGCTGTGCTATTGTATTCTGACAGGAAGACAGCCCTCTTCCAAAACACACCAATTATCCCTTAGCAGCCATTGGCTGCCAGTGCTGATCGGATGCTGGTCTTCCAGTACGCCTGCTCAACAGAAGTCGGTTGGAAGACCAGCATCTGTAGAGCAGACAGCTATACACACAGGACGAAAGTCAGCCAGTTCCTGCTGAACTGACTGTTTTCAGGCAATTCTTGTTTAGTGCGTACCCAGCTTTAAGCTGGCCATACATTATCAGAAATGTCTAAACATTTTTTCCAGCCACTCGATTTTTGAATTGGTAATGGGTTCATATTAACATTCGTTTTTCACTGCCTTGATGAGAAAATTCAAAGAAACGGAATGGAAATTTTTTCTCAAACAAACAAATTTCCAACACTGTATATGGTTTTTGTTCAGGAAATTATATTCATTCCAAAATCAAATGTTAACCGCTTAAGGACCGCCACACGACTATTTACGTCGGCATAATGCACGGCTGGGCACATGGGCATATCGGTATGTCCCCTTTAAGATGCCCAGCCGTGGGCCGCAAACGCGCCGGCGGCGGTGCGCTTGCGACCCGGTTATGTCCTCCGTGACCACGCCCGCGGGACCCGCAGACCCGATCGCCGCCGGTGTCCCGCGATCGGGTCACAGGAACTGAAGAACGGGGAGAGGTGAGTGAAAACACACCTTCCCCGTTCTTCTCTGTGGCTTGTCACTGATCGTCTGTTGCCTGTTATAGGGAACGACGATCAGTGACGTCACACGTCCAGCCACGCCCCCCTACAGTAAGAATCACTCCCTTAGGGCACACTTAAGCCCTTAGCGCCCCCCTGGTGGTTAACCCCTTTACTGCCATTGTCATTTTCATAGTAATCAGTGCATTTTTATAGCACTTTTCGCTGTGAAAATGACTGGTCCCAAAAATGTGTCAAAAGTGTCCGATGTGTCCGCCAAAATGTCGCAGTCACAGAAAAAAATCGCTGATCGCCGCCATTAGTAGTAAAAAAATGTTTTTTATAAAAATGCCATAAAACTATACCCTATTTTGTAAATGCTATACATTTTGCGCAAACCAATCATTAAACGCTTATTGCGATTTCTTTTACCAAAAATATGTAGAAGAATACGTATCGGCCTAAACTGAGGAAAACATTTTTTTTTTTTAATATTTTTTGAGGATATTTATTATAGCAAAAAGTAAAAAATATTGCATTTTTTTTTTTAAATTGTTGCTCTATTTTTGTTTATAGTGCAAAAAATAAAAACGGCAGAGGTGATCAAATACCACCAAAAGAAAGCACTATTTGTGGGAAAAAAAGGACACCAATTTTGTTTGGGAGCCACGTCGCACGACCACGCAATTGTCTGTTAAAGCGACGCAGTGCCGAATCGCAAAAAGGGGCCAGGTCTTTTACCTGTATATTGGTCTGGGTCTTAAGTGGTTAAAGAAACCAATTTTTTAATGGTGTGTTCAATAAAAACATGGTAACATTTAATTCTTTGTGTGTTATTAGTTTAAGCAGACTGTGATTGTCTATTGCTGTGACTTAGATGAAGATCAGATCACATTTATGACCAATTTGTGCAGAAATCCATATCATTCCAAAGGGGTTCACATACTTTTTCTTGCAACTGTAAATATTCACACAGAAAATAGAAAGTGTTTTGTTCCCCAAGGGAAGAGACCTAAAAAGACCAAAACACTAAAGCAATCACCAATTGTAAGGACTCGCACTGAAATGTACTAAATGTTTGTTCTTGGGCTAAAATACATTTTTAAAGTGTGGATAACGTAAGCTAGGGTCTGAGAAGAGAAATCTTATCACATGCCCTGCATGCCAAGGAGAATGAAAGATTCTTACTAAATCAAAATGAATTAAAAACTTGACAAAAGGTGGGTTTATGACAGATACACATGTAAGGTTTTTACGTATTTCACAAACTACTTTACACAGCCAGGTCTGCTTTGGTATGTCAGCATGGTAGAAGATAACCTGGACAAAAATAGGGTTTTCTTCCGTCTGCAGAATCGGATCATTGCGGAGGCGGACGAGATCGGGTGTCAGCGGATGTTCATCCGCTGACAGACGCAATCTCATAGGGATCAATGTAGGTCCCTTTTTCATCTGCAAACGGATGGATGAAAAAGCGGACATACGGTCCGCACGTGTGAAAGGGGCCTAAGTGTTTAGCCTTTCAGAGAAAAAAAAATAAGCAAATGCACACAATTTAAAAGGAAAGCAAGTACCGTATTTATCGGCCTATTGCGCGCCCCGGTGTATAGCGCGCACCCCCGAACTTGAAGAAAAATTAATGAAAAAAAAAAAATTACAGTTTGGATGCCCCTCGTCGGTGTCCTGCCCGTCGTCCATCGTGTCTTGCCCATCGTCCATCGGCGGCCTCATCCGGTCCGGCGTCCTTCTGCGGCCATCGTGGTGTCCTCCCTGCTTGATCCCCGCTTCCCGCGCTGAGTTTGAACCACTGCGCCGGCATATACGAGCGCAGTACACTCGGGTATAGTCAGGCAGGCTCAGCTCCTCTCGCGTAAAGGACGTACAGGACGTGACCGTGAGAGGAGCCGAGCCTGCCTGACTATACCTGAGTGTACTGTGCTCGATATATGCCGGCGCAGTGGTTCAAACACAGCGCGAGAAGCGGGTATCGGCGTATATCGCGCACCCACGATTTTGTCCTGATTTTCAGGGCAAAAAAGTGTGCGGTATACGCCGATAAATACGGTAATGACATAAAATTACCAATAATCTTCCATTTTCAATATATACCTATATACACTGTAATTAGGGTTGCCACCTCATCCCTTTAAAACAGAACACATATGAATTACACAGGTTCTGAGGCTAATTTGATTTAGATAAGGCTCCACTTGAGTTCAATTACCACCTTAATCAGCCACAGAACCTGTGTAATTCATATGTGTTCTGTTTTAAAGGGATGAGGTGGCAACCCTAACTGTAATAGTCAGGGTCCCGGTCACCATAAAAACGCAGCAAAAACGGACACAGAGTCTGCATGTCAGTGGACTGCAAAACTTCACAGCATAACTTTAAAACGGAGAAAGCTGTTTTGGCAGCTTTCTCCGGGTTTTGCTAAGTTTGAATGGGGCTGTGTGGTTTGGAGATCCTGCAGAGACTTGGGCGGGATGGGATCTCCGGCCCTGTGTCCAGGTCTTGGGAATAGCCAGCAGGTTGGGTGCTCAGGTGAAAACAGCCAATATAATCAGGGACTGGTGAGAACAGAGTGGAGAGGAAGGTGGAGTGTGTGCAGCTGGCTCAACACAGTGTGTGTGGAAAGCTGTCTGCCCTGGAAGACTACATCTCTGGTGTGGGGGGACTTTGTGCCTGGCGGACTGGGAAGGCTGGTAGACCTAAGGTGGCTAGCGAGTCCAAGGGGGCTGGAAGAAGTCCGGAAGTCAGTAAGCTGGAGAATCCTGTTGAGGCCAGGACTGGGCCAGGTATAGCAGGTACTGCAAGGCTGAGTGAGCCTGGGAGCCAGAAGGCTTGGTATTTTGGTTCTATGAACATTACTGGAGAAGAACCCTGCGTGGGAACTCTTTATTTTTGCCTTTTAAATAAAAATGGGCTGCCATGCCCTCAAACCTAACATCTGACTGCTGTGGACTCGCTGAAAAACGCATTTACCATTGAGTTAACAACCCCCAATGTTTACAACACTATTAAAGTGGTTTTCTAAAGGCAGAAGGATTTTTGTCTTCAGTGATTGTAAGACCCGGTTCACACTGGGGCGACTCGTCAGGCGACGCAGCCGCCTGACAAGTCGCGTCCCATTCTAGTGAATAGAACTGTTCTAATAGGAGGGACGCAAGTCGCTCCGACTTAGAAAAAGGTTCTTGTACGACTTCGGGGCGATTTGCATTGACTTCTATACAGAAGTCATTTTGCAAGTTGCCTTGGAAGTCGTCTTCAGGTCGCCTGGCCGAGTCGCCCCCGAAGTCGTGCCACCCCTGTGTGAACCGGCTCTAAAGGTTTGATTGTTCTTTTTTTTTTTTTAAACAAACATGTCATACTTACCTCCACTGTGCAGTTCGTTTTGCACAGAGTGGCCCCAAACACCGTCTTCTAGGGTCCCTCGGCGGCTCCTTCCCACATCAGATAGCCCCCTAGGAGAAGCACTCTCCCGGGGGGGGTTACCGGGCGCATTAATTCAGTGCCCATAGCCGCCAAATGTATGACTCGGACCCACCCCCCGGTGCCAGCATCATTGGATTTGATTGACAGCAGCGGGAACCAATGGCTGTGCCACTATTAATCTATCCAATTAAGAGCCAGGACTCCATTGAGAGGGACAGCGTGTCTCCGCCGAGGGAAACTCGGGGCTCAGGTAAGTAAAACGGGGGGGGGGGGGGCAGTGACACTGCCGGGTGTTTTTTCACCTTAATGCATAGGATGCATTAAGGTGAAAAAAACACAAGGGTTTACAACCCCTTTAAGGCATTATATGCATTAAAATAAAAAGCCTTCTGTGTGCAGCGCCCCCTAATACTTACAGTGAGAGGGGAAAAGTATTTGATCCCCTGCCGATTTCGTACGTTTGCCCACTGACAAAGAAACGATCAGTCTATACTTTTAATGGTAGGTTTATTTCAACAGTGAGAGACAGAACAAAAATCTCCAGAAAAACACAAAAAAAGTTATAAATTGATTTGTATTTCAATGAGTAAAATAAGTATTTAAACCTCTATCAGCAAGATTTCTGGCTCCTAGGTGTCTTTTCTCTACAGGTAACAAGCCGAGATTAGGAGCACTCCTGATTTCAGCTTGTTACCTGTATAAGAGACACCTGTCCACAGAAGAAATTAATCAGATTTCTCCACCATGGCCAAGACCAAGGAGCTGTCCAAGGATGTCAGGGACAAGATTGTAGACATGATCAGATTTTCTGACAGGAATTGTGCGATGACAGGTTGTTGGTGGAAAATCCGACCGTTTGTATGCTCCATCGTACAATTGTCGGATTTTCCAGACAAATATTGGACTGTAGGCTTTAAAATTTCCGCGAACAAAGGTCCGTTGTCGGATTTTTCATGCGTGTGTACAAAAGTCCAAAAGTACATGTATGCTCGGAAGCAATGCTCAAAACACAACATTAGCAGGTGTCCAAAGGGTGGCGCTAAAGAGCTTAAAAACTATGTAGTACGTAACTACGTTCATGTTTGTTGGCCGACAATTGTGTGCCGTTTGTATGCAAGACAAGATTTTGGCCAACCCCCTTCAGACAAAAGTCCAAGGCTTTGTCTGCGGAAAATCCGATTGTGTATACGAGGCTTTACACAAGGCAGAAATGGACTAAAAGACCATCGCCAAGCAGCTTGGAGAAAGGGTGACAGTTGGTGTCATTATTCGCAAATGAAAGAAACTCAAAATATCTGTCAATCTCCCTCGGTCTGGAGCTCCGTGCAAGCTCTCACCTTGTGGAGTTTCAATGATCAGGAGAATGGTGAGGCATCAGCCCAGAACTACCTGGGATAATCTGATCAATGATCTCAAGGCAGCTGGACCATAGTCATAGTCACTAGTAGGGATGAGCCGAACACCCCCCCTCCTCGGTTTGCACCAGAACATGCAAACAGAAAACATTTGTGCTAACACTGTTAAAGTCTATGGGACACGAACGTGAAAAATTAAGTGTTAATTTTAAAGGCTTATATGCAAGTTACCATAAAGAGTGTTTGGGGTCCTGGGGACTGTATCAATCCAAAAAAGAAAGTTGTTTTTTTCAGGAGTCGTGATTTTAATAATGCTTAACCACTTAAGGACCCATTCACGCCGATATACGTCGGAAGAATGGCATGGCTTCCCCGTTCTTCACTGTGGCGCTGACATCGATCGTGTGTTCCCTTTTATAGGGAACCACAATTGAAGACATCAGACCTACAGCCACACCCCCCTACAGTTAGAAACACAAATGAGGTCATACATAACCCTATCAGCGCCCCCTTGTGGTTAACTCCCAAACTGCAATTGTCATTTTCACAGTAAACAATGCATTTTAAAAGCATTTTTTGCTGTGAAAATGACAATGGTCCCAAAAATGTGTCAATATTGTCCGAAGTGTCCGCCGTAATGTCGCAGTCACGAAAAAAAACATTCGCTGATCGCTGCCATTAGTAGTAAAAAAAAAAAAAAATCAATAAAAATACAATAAAACTATCCCCTTTTTTGTAAACGCTATAAATTTTGCGCAAACCAATCGATAAATGCTTATTGCGATTTTTTTTACCAAAAATAGGTAGAAGAATACGTATTGGCCTAAACTGAGGGAAAAAAATAATGTTTTATATATTTTTGGGGGGTTATTTATTATAGAAAAAAGTAAAAAGAATTGTTTTTTTTTTTCAAAATTGACGCTCTATTTTTGTTTATAGCGCAAAAAATAAAATTGACGCTCTATTTTTGTTTATAGCGCAAAAAATAAAAACCGCAGAGGTGATCAAATATCACCAAAAGAAAGCTCTATTTGTGGGGAAAAAAAGGACGCCAATTTTGTTTGGGAGCCACGTCGCACGACAGCGCAATTGTCTGTTAAAGCTACGCAATGCCGAATCGCAAAACCTGGCCGGGTCCTTTAGCTGCCTAAAGGTCCGGGTCTTAAGTGGTTAAAGTGAAACATTCATTTAAATATCGTGGATGGGGGGGGTTTCAGTCTGCCTGTAAAGTAGCATTTCTTTCCCATGTTTATAACAATATTGCAGCAAAATTTAATTAAAATTTCTAGAGGAAAAAAAATTCATTTAAAATTGCTCCCCCCCCCAAAAAAAATGCATACCAGGCCCTTATCCGAGCATGCCACAGGAGAAGGGGGGGGGGGGTGAGAGAACATGTCCTGAAAGGCTCTTAGAAATACCGTCACCGGTAAGTCTAACTAAGTCTTTCTCAACTTGCCTTTCAGGACAACCTTGGAGAGGATAAACAAGTAACTTACCCTAGGGTGGGACTACTGCCTGCAGTACCTTTCTGCCAAAGGCTTGACCTGCGGCAGACAATAGGTCCAACCTAGTGTCTTAGGAACGTTGAGTAGTTGGACCAGGTGGCAGCCTTGCAAATCTGCTTGGTGTAGCACCGACCCTTTCGGCCCAAGAGACTGCAGTTGATCTTATTGAGTGTGCAACAATAGCTGAGGGAGGCACAACTCCTTTGGCTTTATAGGCTTCTGTAATTGCGAGTTTAAGCCACCTTCCTAGCGTACTTTTGGACACTTTTTCCCCTCTACGGGGACCTGAAATTATGATTTGATTTTCTGAATTATCTGGTGACTGAAAGAAACTGCAACAGACACCTTTTTACATCTAAAGAATGAAATGCTTCTTCTCCAGCGTTAGAAGGGTTTGAAGAAAAAGTGGGTAAAACTATTTCCTGCGACCGATGGAATTTTGATGACACTTTTGGAAGAAAGGCGGGATCCGTCTGAAGGATCACTCGGTCTGAAAATATTCTTAGAAAAGGTTCAGTAATGGCCAGAGCTTGGAGCTCACCAACTCTTCTTGCTGAAGTAATGGCCACCAAAAAAACTGTTTTGAGAAATACATTTTTCAAAGTATCTTCTAAAGGTTCAAACGGAGCTCCCGTTAATCCTTGTAAAACAACTGTTAAGTCCCAACTGGGAAAACGTTTGAGGGTCACTGGTCTATTTCGAGCTAGTGCCCTAAAAAAAAAAAAAAAAAAATAGAAATCAAGGGTTCCCTGGACAGAGTTTTTTCAAAATAAACAGAAAGAGCCGCTACCTGCGTTTTTAAGGTACTGGCTGCAAGTCCCTTTTCCATTCCCTCATGGAGAAATTCTAGAACTGAAACCACACTCTTGGTTTGAAAATCTTTGGAAGAACACCAAGAATTATATTTCTTCCATACTTTTAGGTAAATAAATCTCGTTACCTCCTTCCTACTAGACAGTAGAGTTCTTACTACTTTGTCGGACAAACCTTTGTTTTTCAGAATGTCTTCTTCAGAAACCAAGCACTTAGGTGTAACCTGTCTGTTTCTGGATGACACACAGAGCCCTGTGTTAGAAGGTCCTTCCTGGACGGTAACTTCCACTGAGGTTTTACGGCCAGATTCAATACGGTTGCGAACCAAGGCCTTTTTGGCCAAAAGGGAGCAATCAGAATTAGGTTTGTTTTTTCTTCCCTGAATTTCCTTAGGACCAACGGGATTAGGGGAAAGGGGGGGGGGAAGCGTAGCACAGCTGGTAATCCCAAGGATGGGCTAGAGCATCTATGCCTATCGCCTGGTCCTCTCTGTGGAGAGAAAAGAACTCCTGGACCTTTGAATTTTGTTGGCTGGAAAAAAGGTCCACTTGAGGATGCCCCCATTCCTTGGAGATCATGTTGAATATCTCCTGATTTAGACTCCATTCTGCTTCTACTACTCTCCTGCTCAGGTCTGCCAACAGATTTTGGGACCCCTTTAGGTGAATCGCTGACAGAGAGGTCACGTTTTGCTCCGCCCAGGACAATAACTGGTTGGCTAGTTCCATCAAACCTTGGCTCCTGGTCCCGCCTTGTTTGGTCACATAGGCTACAGCTGTTGTGTTGTCTGACAAGATTTGTACATGACGACCCTTCAGCATCTGTTGAAAAGCCAGGAGACCCATAAAAATGGCTTTTAGTTCCCGCCAATTTGAAAACCTCCTTGCCTCCACTTTGGACCAAGACCCTTGTGCGGTTTGCCCGTCCAGGTGAGCTCCCCATCCCCACGAACTTGCGTCTGTTGTCAGGCGCTTGTCCGAAGGAAGAACTCATGAGACCCTTTGTCAGATTGGAAAGATCTCTCCACCACCAGAGGGCCCGTTTTACTCTTGATGTTGGTTTGAAATGTTTTTCCAGTGATTCCTGGTGAGACCACACTTGTAGGATGTTCCTCTGTAGGGGTCTGGAATGTAATCTCGCCCATTGGACGGCAGGAATTGAAGCCGTGAGCTGGCCTAGAACTGCCATGGCTGTCCGTATTGACACAGAGATTTGTCTGGATCTGACTCACTGCGGTAACGATTTTCTCTATCTTTTCCTGAGGGAGAAACCTTCTGGAGGACTGAATTGATGGTGTAACCAAGAAACCTTGTCTCCTGTGCAGGGTCTAGGTTTGACTTTTCTAGATTCAATAGCCACCCTAGGTTCTTGAGATGAGACTGGGACACCAGAAGATTTGCCACCAGCTGATCTTTTGAATCTGCAAAAAACAGGAAGTCGTCCAAATATGGAACAACCGAGACCCCCCTCAGCTTTAGAGGTTCCAAGGCTTCCGCCATCTCCTTTGTGAAAATCCTGGGGGAGGACGAAAGGCCGAACGGCAGAGCCCTGAATTGTAGATGCCAAAACTGAAGTCCCTAGATTGATTGCCAGGCGAAGAAACCTTCAGGAGGCCTGAGCTATTGGTACGTGTAGGTAAGCATCTCTTAGATCCAGAGAAGCCATGAAGCAGTTCGGTGTTAACAGCTTCGTTATGGAGTGGATAGTGTCCATGCAGAAGTGCTTGTACCTTATGGACTTGTTCAGGGTTTTCAGGTTCAGAATTAGGCGAAATTTGCCTGAGGGCTTCTTTACTAGAAAAATGTGGGAGTAAAACCCTTTTCCCTCCTGTTTTGGGACCTGGATAATAATTTCCTGTTGTATCAGATTTTCCTGATCCCTTGGCAGGGCTGTTACATAAAACCTGCATGGAGGGCATTCTGAGAACTCCAGGTTGTACCCTTGTGCAATAATGTTTTTTTTTTTACAAAGGGACTTTTGGCCAATTGGTTCCACTGAAAAAAGAAAGCGGACAATCTTCCCCCCACTGGAGTCAGATTGTCTTTTGGGGTTTGAAAAGAATTCTACCCTTGTGGAACCCAGCGTTTTTTGTTCTATTTTTGTAGGTTTGTTGAAAAGCACAAAAATTCTTAACAGGTTCTTTTTTGTCAGGAAAAGCCTTTTTGTCGGCTGTTCTGTCCAAAACGTTTTCTAGATCTGGCCCAAAAAGTAAATCCCCCGAAAAGGGTAAACCGCAGAGTTTGATTTTAGAGGCCATGTCTCCTGTCCGGGTTTTAAGCCAGACTGCCTGCCTGCCTGAATTTACTGCAGAGTTTGATTTTAGAGGCCATGTCTCCTGTCCAGGTTTTAAGCCAGACTGCACGCCATGTTGAATTTACTGAGGCAAAAGATCTAGCTGCCATCTTGATTGATTCAGCTGATGCACCAGCCATGTACCTGATTGATTTTAAAATCAGGGGAAAAGATTCCAATATATATTTTTTGTGTGCATGCTTCTACATAGCTCATCAGTTCTTCCACCCAGCACTCCAAGTTTCTTGCCACCACTGTGGAAGCCATAGCAGGTTTAAAACTGAGTGGCGTAGAATCCCATGCTTTTTTCAGCAGGGAGTCCACCCTTTTATCCATGGCATCCTTCAATACCCCCATGTCCTCAAACGCAAGATCCGTGCGTCGTGACACCTGAGAGAAAGCCGCATCTACTCGTGGCTTTTTATTCCAGACTTCGGAATCCTTATCTTCAAAGGGAAATCTCTTTAGGCTTTTAGAAAAGAAAGGACCCCCCTTCCTGGATCTTTCCACTCTTTAATTTGATCCGATACTACTTTGTGGACTGGGAACACTTTGTGTCTGGAATCATCCAGCCCCTGGTACATTGCCGTGAAGAGAAAAATTGTACCTTTTTTCTTGAATTTCAAGTGTAGTATAAATTGCACTCAGCAGATCGTCCACTTCGTCTAAAGAGACTTTGTATCTGGAACTTCTGCTACCCTCTTCCTCCTCATCTGAATCTCTGACTGAGCGAAGAGTACTTGTCCCTTCACCCCCTGAATCTCCAAATTCTGACTAAGAGGTGGAGGCTTTTGGGCTGGGTGGTGATTGCTGGGGTTCAGATTGTACTGCTGGGCTGTGAACCAACATGGATTTAACTGAACTCAGAACTTGTGAGTTCTCGCACCGAGGAAAACAAATCCTTATATTGCTGGGATGTCTCTTCCTCCACCAGCTCCCTGATACAGGTTCTGCACATTGCCTTCTGCCATGTATCCCTAAGAGGGTTCTTTCAGGAAGGACACTTCCTTTGAGTTGGTGGTTTTTTTGTTTTCAGTTTTTCCTGAAGAAAACATAAAGAGGAGAGATGTCCCACTTAACAATTTTTTATTTATTTTTTAAAAGAAAGAAAACCACCAAACCAAAGGAAAACACCATAACAAATCACCACCACAAGTGCAAGCTGACAGGGAACCGAGAAAAGTTTAACTCGGACCCTGCAGCACAGGCTCCTTTAAAGGCCACCTGAGCCCAAGTCTGCGGACCCTGGGCTCTACAGCGCTGACTTCCTGCAGAGCCTTGGCTACCACTGAATGAATGAATGAAAAAAAACTTATATAGCGCGGCACATGCGAACTAAATCGCCTCTGGGCGCTTGTTGTTCCTGTCTCCTTTGATAGGAAAAGATATCTGAGCATGGAAAGGCTGGAGGACTCCGGAACACCCCCCCATTCGCCACAGGGGGGGGGGGGGGACGGACTGGGATGGCCGCTGCACACCAGGCAGAAAACTCAGAGAAAAGGTAAGCCCACGCCTCTCCCCTTGGAGAGAGCGCAGCTCCTCTGGCCCACAACATGTACTTCCAACATGGTGGAGGAAACACAATAACTGAGGCCATGGTGGAAGAGGAGGGTTTTAAAGGATCAGCATGTGTTTCCTAATGAAAAGGCGGAGATGCGCTCTCTCCAAGGTTGTCCTGAAAGGAAAGTTGAGAAAAGTGTCAAAGTAAGACAGCTAGACAAAATTTTTTCTTAAACAAAAGTGTCCCATGATGTAGATCCATCAATCACGGCGCTGACAGTCAAGGAGAAGCAGGAACCCCCCCCACCCCCTCTCAGCCTCAATGGGAGGCATACCACCGACTGCAGCCTTTTCACGGCAATCCAGGCACCCTAGTAGGCTCAGTTTTAAAATGTATGATTTTATAGAAAAACCCACATACCATCAAAATAGAAGGTTGCACTTTACTTATTGTTGGCATTAGCTTGGGTCAATAAATACGATTGGACCTTCATATGCATGTTGTGTCATACAGCAACACTATATTGTATATCGACAAAACAGTCATTTTGCTGTGCCTTTATCTCTGTAACAAGATGATACACAATACCCTTGTATTGATGTTGGAAAAACTGCAGTGTCAATATTATGCCATGTCCAACTCCAAAAATGTTTGCAGAGAGTAAATAAACCACGGTGTTCAATGGGATATCAGCCAATCCCATCAACTATACAGAACACTAAAACACACAGCTCAGTAAAGTTTTACGCATGATCAATCTTTATTTCTAGTGGTCTTCAGTTGGGCTGGGCCGCAAGGGGTCTGCACAGAATGCGACTGAAGCGAGCTGCTACATATTGGGCATCTTTAAAAGGAATTCAAACTTTAATCTCATCGGGTCAAAAACAAAAAAAGCACAAATAGATAAATCACAATATAAAATAGCAGCTCTGTTCAGCTTATTAAGCTCCATAGTGGTTTCAGTTTAGACCGCTTCATTCTTTGAGGCTTCATCAAAGTTCTCAACCAAGTCTGCAAAAAAGAAACAAAATTTAAAAAAGGAAAGCTCTTTTCAAAGGACTACAGCTGTTCACAGATAAGTCAAATGGCTTTGTGTGCCATTGAGAAGGCGATTAGCTACACCTGATTAAAGCAGTTTACCGTTGGGAACATGTTACATGCTCCACTAGATTTTAGGGTGGAACATGCAACACATTCCCAGCGCTCCAGCTGCCCCCCATTCCCTGTGGCAGTACAGGGAGCCACCGGTAACGGCACAGTCACTAAAAGCAACGTCACATACATGCCATTGCTTCAGTGCCGATTACGTCAGCACATGCAAATACAGGAGTCTGAGATATCCAGGGTAGCTACAGGCTTACCTGTAGAGAAGGAAGAAAAAAAAATAAAATAAAAAAAAAAAAAAAGTGTTGTAAGGGTTTCACAACCACTTTAACCACTTAAGACCCAGACCAATATGCAGGTAAAGGACCAGGCCTTTTTGAGATTCGGCACTGCGTCGCTTTAACTGATAATTGCATTCGTGCGACGTGGCTCCCAAATAAGATTGGTGTCCTTTTTCCCCCCACAAATATAGCTTTTTTTGTGGTATTTGATCACCTGTGCGTTTTTTTTTTTAAAACAAAAAAAAAAACAAAATATATAAAAAAGTTTTCCTCAGTTTAGGCCGATACGTATTCTACCTACCTATTGTTTATATAAAAAAAAAAAAAAAAGTGTTTAACGATTTGTTTGCGCAAAATTTATAGCGTTTACAAACTAGGGGATAGTTTTATGGCATTTTTATTATTTTTTTACTACTAATGGCGGCGATCAGCGATTTTTTTGTGTGACTGCGACATTATGGCAGACACATCGGACAATTTTGACACATTTTTGGGATCATTGTCATTTTCACAGCAAAAAGTGCTATAAAAATGCATTGTGAAAATGGCAATTGCAGTTTAGGAGTTAACCACTAGGGTGGCGCTGTACGGGTTAAGTGTGACCGCATGTGAGTTTCTAACTGTAGGGGGTGGAGCTGGACTTGTGAAGTCACTGATCGTCTTACCCTATATCAGGGAACAGACGATCAGTGATGCTGCCAATGTGAAGAATGGGGAAGGTGTGTTTATACACACACACACACACACACACACACACACACACACCTCTCCCCGTTCTTCAGCTCCTGTGACCGATCGCCGGCGATTGGGTCCCACGGCTGGGCACTTAAAAAGGACGTACAGGTACGCGATTGTGCCATTCTGCCGACGTATATCGATGTTAGGCGGTCCTTAAATGGTTAACCCTTTCACGTCGACGGAACGCATATATGTTTCCCCGGCTTTCGGGGGTAATACTGGGATGATGCCTGCAGCCGCAGGCATCATACCGGTACCGTTGTTTAGAGCCGGCGATCGGCTATCCAAACATAACAACCGATGCGGCTAAAAGCCACTCGGTTGTTATGCCGGAGGAGTGGGAGGGGACATCATCCCCTCTGACTGGGCCTCCCGTTCCACCGGGAGACCCGATCCGGCGCCCTGCATCGTCCAGGCGCGCTCTGAAACAAAGCCGTAAACTGCTTTGATTCAGTGTCCACATTGAAAACACGGAAGCGATGTCATGACGTCACTTCCGGGTTTCTCGGCTGCCAATGGCGCCAGATTTAAGAAAGTACACAGTATTCAGAATCGCCGTTTTCGGCGATCTGAATACTTTGAAGTGCAAAGGAGGGCTCGGGGGTCTTTTAGACCCCCGATCCCTCCATAAAGAGTACCTGTCACCACCCATTACTGTCACAAGGGATTTACATTCCTTGTGACAGCAATAAAAGTGATCAAAATGTAAAAAACACAAAGAACACATACGGAAGTCGTGCCCGCATATGAAAACGGTGTTCAAATCACACATGTGAGGTATCAGAGCGAGAGCAATAATTCCAGCACTAGATTTCCTCTAACCTGGTAACCGTAAAATAATAAAAAAAAAAAAAAAGTTTAAAGCGTCGCCTATGGAGATTTTTTAGGTACCGTAGTTTGTCGCAATTCCACGAGTGCGTGCAATTATAAAGCGCGACATACTTAGTATCCATTTACTCAGCGTAAAATCATCTTTCACATTATGCAAAAAAAATTAAGCCAATTTTATTTTCATTTTTTTAAAATTCGTGAAAGTTAATTTTTCCCAAAAAGTTGTGTTTAAAACACCGCCGCACAAATACCGTGTGACATAAAATATTGCAAAAAAAAAAAATCGCCATTTTATTCTCTAGATTATGCGATATAGAATATATATATAAAATTTGGGGGTTCCAAGTAATTTTCTAGCCAAAAATATGGATTTCAACGTGTAAACACCAAATGTCATAAATAGGCTTAGGCACGAAAGGGTTAAACAAACTACATAAATACGTAGACAGCCATATTTTTTATTACCGGTCTAGAATTCAGCTATAAAAACTCCAGTAACCAAACTGCACTCTACAGATAACCATTGTCGAATTTCCAATATAATTACACTTCAGGTGGAGAGCTGAATGACATTCACAATACAGTTTTGAGTCCCTTGATCACCAAGCACTCAAAAAAAAAAAAAAAAAATTTTTTTTTGATAAAACATAAGATCTAAGAACTTACCAGGAACTTCATCGTCTTCTTCCTCCCCAGTGGCAAGTGGTGCTCTACCATCTAAAGCTAAAATAATAAAGTCCAATTGTTAACACAAGACATATACATATATATATATATATATATACACATACATATACACATACATATACACATACATATACACATACATATACATATACATACACACAAAACACTCATTGTATTTAAAATGGCATGCTGTATGTGTTTTGCGCATTGCTTTTTTTTTTTAGAAAACAGGATACTTTATCACGCAAGTACATGGTACAGCAGGCACAGATCAGGAATATTAATTGTTGGGGGTTACAAAAACGTGCCATTTTCTATTTAAAGTGGTTGTAAAGTCTTAAATAAAACCCACACAAACACTTACCTCCTATGTGCAGTTGGATTTGCACATGGCAGCATGGATCTTCTGACTTCTCCCTCCTGTTGAGTGCACCCACAGCAAGCAGCTTGCTATGGGGGCACCTGAGCCAAGCTGCAGCTCCATGTGTCTATTCAGACATGGAGCTGCAGCTCAGCCCCACCCCCTGCACCCCCACAGCTGCGAGAGCCAATGGCACCGTTGCTGTGTCTCAGCCAATCAGGAGGGAGAGTCCTGGACGGCCAAGGGACTCGTGGACATCGCAGGACAGAGGGGCTCACGTATTAGGGGGTGCTGGGGAGGCTGCTACACATAATGCATTAAGATAAAAAGAAAAATTCTGCAGAAAAGTAATAAAGGGAAATCGGGTCCACCAATGAATTCCCTTAATTTGCAGGGAATTCCCCATGTTTACTATATGGGATATGTTTGTTACTAGCAATGGCGCCGATTAGCGACTTAAAGCAGGACTGCGATATTGCCACGGACAAAATCGTGACACGACACTCGGTGCTAAAAAAAATACTGCATTAATGACACTGGCTGGGAAAGGGGTTAACAGCAGGGGTGAGCAAAGGGTTAACTGTGTGCCTAGCTGGTGTTTTAGTGTAGTGGGGAGGGGGTGCCTTTACTAGTGGAAGGCATGGATCGTGTACCCGCTTTCTTACTTCTGCTGTGTGTGTGTTACAGGAATTGGAGAATTCCCTCTACTTTTGTTGTACAGGCAGCAAACCCTGTCAGACGTTTATCTCCTCTCTACTCCATCCCAATCTACAAAAGGGTTTTGCTATACATACACTTTAAAATCCATGCAATGTAGAGGAAACATTACAGGAAGATACATCCTAAGACAGGAACAGAAGCAGGCTTCACTGCTAAAGGCCAATGGTTAAAAGCCAGTACAGTTTTCATCAATAAGGAAAATGATCTTTTGATGCCAGTAGTGTGTTAGCTATCCCACTAGACAAACTATTTGGCCTCATGCATTTTTTTCTATAGTTGCTTCTTGGGCATATTTTCCTGCTTCTAAAAAACCCTGCATGTTAGCCTGTGTCCATGCACACAGACTTGGCAGCGTTTAGTGGCGGGGGCTCTTAGAGGCAGGAGAAAAAAAAAAAAAAAAAAAAAGACGCTGCTAAACACACCTATATTGCTAGTGCATTAATTGCAATGGCCAGACAAATGATTTTATTCTGGTCAATGAAATGAACACCCAAGTGCGTGACACCTAAAAGCTTTAGAGACATTTTTCTGCAAAAAGGCTGCTGGCTTCTCGGCAAGTTAAATGTCCTGTGTGCATGAGGACTTCAGCTGAAATCTTTTGGGTGTACAAAATCAGTTTTTCAGCACATTTGTATTCAAAAGCCAATCCAATATTACATGTCAAAAATGCACAAGGTTTTCAAAGCCCAGTAAAAAATACATAACCAGATCATATACATTTTACAGAAAAAACAGTCAATGAGGACTTCAAAGATCCAAACCTTCAAGCAGTCCCTAAATCTAATGACCTTAATGTCGTATTAAACCCAAAACTAAAAGTGTAATATATTGCAGCTGACTAATCCTTAGATGTGGTCACCGCTTTCTCCCCCTCAGTTTTCACCTGCTGATGACGCCAGTAACTCACATCTTGTATGTGCGCTAATGAAACTGCACCGATTATCAGTGTAAATGCTCCCCGTCAGACTTACTGGCTCTCCTTTCCTCACGTTGCAACAGCAGGTGAGGAAAGGAATGCCTATAACTTTGCTTGGCCCTTTACCTAGATCACAGAGCATGTGCAGGTGGGTGTTCTGGGAGGAATTCTAAGGACACCCTGCCATAACAAGCACACAGGTTGTCAGCACATGCCAGCTGCTACAGAACTCTTAGTGACCCTCAAAGCCTTGGACAATTACTGTACTTCCTTCCCAATGCACAATCAGTAGACTCCTGGTGGCTTAGAGGAGTGTACCTGTGCAAGAAAGAAAGACTTATACCCTTTGCTGATCTCCCCTTTTAATGCTAGTTTCCTGGCTTCCTTTGTTTGGACCTTGATCTGTTCACTAAAAAAAGAACACGAGGCAGCAGCCAGTTAAACATTTTTTGTTTTTACCCAGACATGCGCGCACACACACTGCACAGGCATGTGAAATAAGACTGTCACCTCTTGAAGACTCACTATTTGCTGCATCCACTTACATTGTTTTGGCAGGGCCTCTGCAAGTCTTCGCAGGCTGGTGAGGCTGTCTGCCCCAAGCTGGTTCAGAATGCTGGGTAACATCTCTGTAAGCTGTTTGGTCTCAGCGTGACCTGTAATGGTGAAGGTATTGGCAGCCAAGGAAGCCTGTACTTTGGGATTGTTGAAGTGTATAACTGTCCCTTGGTTTGTAAACATGTTGACCTGCAAAGACATGATCAAGACATCTTACTATAAAACATGTCCTCCGCCTATTTGTGCATTTTCTACATTTGTAGAATGGTGTGCTCTAAAGCAGAGTGAAATATATATCACACACTTATATTAAATCAGTGTGCAAAACTCCACTAAGTTTTTTTCCCCCAAAAACGTGTGAGCACTGCAATACTGAGACTATAGTTCAAGGTAACGATCAGAATATAAAATTAAAACGTTTATTATTCAATAAGCCTTAGAACCAATTCCTTAGAAGGATATTCTCATAAGGCTCGTTAAGCATTTCAACAGATAATAGCAAGCCACAAATGCATGTACATTTATTAAATCTTCTGCCCTCGTTTTAACTTTGGATGGTAAAACTTTTTTTTGCCAGTAAATACCTTATACAGCCTACTTTGTTTGTCTGGTAAAAGCCTAGACTTATGACATCAAACACAGCTCTCTGAGAGTTTGCCAGGGAGGGGGATGAGTCACAAGAGGGCAAATAAGAGCTGCAGGTGTTTCTGTAAATCCAGGAAGTGAACAGGCAGCAGCTTCAGCTGCCCACAATTAAAATGTATGTAGCCAGACTGTGGAGGGAGATTTCTGCAGCATATTTGCTAAGAACAGAACCACAGTATATATAAAAATAAGCTTCCCTCCAACCAATTTGCATAAGAATGGTAAAGGTGTTTTTAATACAAATTATGTGAGCAGACTGCAGTTCCTCAATAACAGAAGGGGTAAAACACTTTGAGTGCTGCTAGAGATCCCCTGCAATGCTGTCATCAGGTCTGAAGAGAGCCAAAGTGAACTACAACAGACCCCTTAAAGCGGTTATAAAGGATCAGCTTTTTTGCTTTTTAAACGTGCTATACTTACCTGCTCTGGTATTGCACATAGCAGACCTGAACCTCTTCTGGGGACACCCGCTAACACTACTTGGTGCATCCCCATAGGAAGTTGCCTATGGTGGTGCACCTGCGGGCACTCTCCCAAGACAGACTGTGTGCATCCACTGACACAGTATGGCTTATCCCCGCCCTCCAGCTCCCTCATCAAAGGATTTGATTGACAGCAGCAGAAGCCAGTGGCTCGCCCTGCCTCAGCAAAGCATGCACTGCCTTTTGGTCAGATTAGGAGTACAGGAGGGACCCTGGAGCATTGCCAGTATCTCATTTTACAATATACTTTTTTTTTTTCCCTGTAATAAAAAAAAAAAAAAAAAAAAAAAAAACACACACCAGATGCTGCTGGCCCCCCGTTTTACTTACCTGACCCTTCAAAAAGTCCGGCGCTGGCTCCCATCATCCTCCTTGAGTTGAAGCCCGGGCGTTGATTGGCTGCAGTGGATGGAATGAAAGCAGCGCAGCCATTGGCTGGCGCTGCCGTCAATCACATCCAATGACACGCCGGGGGCAGGGCCGAATGATACAGCGGCAGCTATGGCCGCCAATATCACGGGAGCGTGCCCGCAACAGTTACACACCGTGCTCGCTCGCATGTGTGTGTAGTTGCTGCGGGGGAGGAGCCGCAACAGCTGCCAAAGGACCCCAGAAGACCAGGATCGGGGCCACTGTGTGCAAAACAAACTGCACAGTGGAGGCAAGTATAACATGTTTGTTATTTAAAAAGAAAAAAATAAATTCCTTTGCAACTCTTTAATAGTAGTTGAGAGTACTTGGAAGATCTCAACCAGTGCACTAGGTGACCCAGATTTAGAAATCCATTCAGCAGCACCTAACAGATGCCAGAAATGAAACGCAAACATTTTAATTGCAGCTTCCAGGAATAAAGCGCAGGCTATACTTCCATTTTAAATACAGCTTCCAGGCACTATTAAAAATATGAAGTGTGGATCTATGCACTAGAAAGAATTTAATACCCTACACAGAATATAAAAGGTTGAGGGATCCATCTGTTCCCACAATCAAGGATACTTCATATGAGCAAAGCCACAGTACTAGTCACATGGTGTCTATATTGGCATAACAGGAAGCATTCTCTAGTCATGTAAAATGCCATCATTACAAACTGCACTGACATTTGTGACCAATATAGGCAACATTGTCCACACAATGTACAACTCTGCACAGTTCCAATTCTACACAACTCACCTCTTCTATGCCAGAGATGTTGTTCACACCCAGCTTTTTCAAGGAGAACTGTAGTTTCTTATCGTCTGCAGTAGCTGTTCTGTGGACAACCTTCTTCTTTCTGCGGGCTGTCCCCTTAAAGTGTGGAGGAAAAACAAAGTTTAAAGATGTTTTGCTTCAAAGCAACACAGACAGCTCAGCCTCAGATAAAAATAAAAGGTTATTTAGTAAATATAATTTCTATAGTTTGACAGTACTACAATTCTAGAGATCTGCATTAATTGTGGTGGCCATAGTTTGTGAAGAACAAGCCCACTTGCACTGAGCCGCCCCAGTGTGAACTGACACACACACATATTTTTTTTTTCCCCCTGCAAACACATATAGGGAGTTTCTGCACAGGCATTTGAGCATTTAGTGTTTGATACCAGAAATGCAAACCAGGTTTTTTTTGTTCAGCCTCGTAAACGCAGAGCTTAAAATATGCCTCTAAAACTTCCTAATGTGCATATACCCATAGGATAACATTGAGCTGCTTCTATAGTGCCTTCAAAAAGTATTCATACCCCCTTGAAATTTTCCACATGGTCATGTTACAACCAAAAATGCATGTTCAGTGTTATGTGCAGTGTTGGTTTTCCACCACACATAGCATTTTGCTTTTAGGTAAAAAAAAAAAAAAGTACAGTTTTGATCTCATCTGACCAGACCACCTTCTTCCACATGTTTGCAAGAAGCCATGTGGGGGATGCAAACAGGGCTCGGGGCTTTCTTCTTGCCACTCTTCCATAAAGGGGGGGGGGGGGGGGGGGGGATTCGTGCCGATTGATTTTTAGTTGTTGCGCGATCTCGCACAGCGCACTGTGAACCAGCCCTAAGTTCATTCAGCCTTACTGGGTGCAAGTATAAAATGTGAGAAATCCACCACTCCCTCACATAATACATCCTGGTAATATAGGAACGTTGCATATGTGATCAGGTGACCTCAGACACACCACATTGCAATATAACGATAATAAGAAGATCACTCAAGCTCTGACTAAATACATCTCCCCTAATAACTTGTCTATGAATATTCTGATGGCTGTTCACTGCAGCATTTCCTCATCACACTAAACTGTGGATCACACCCCATATTATGAAAACATCTAGTCAAAACACAGGAAAGGCAGCCAATCCTGGGAGAGCTGGAGGGGAGATGTGAATTGTGAACTCCAGGCTAGTGCACGAGATATGTAAATAACCTGTCACTTGAAGCAAGAGGGCGAAAAGGACTGTTTTTTATCTGCAAGTCTTTATTTTCACTGAATAAAGAGGATTGCTCAGAGCTGGATTAACTGTGTGGCAAGACTGGGCACAGATGATGGGAAATATCTATATTATTATATAAAAAAAAATAATTGGGTTTACATCCACTTTAATGATTGTAGAAAAAACAGTCTACAGCCAAAAACAGCTGCTGTAAAAAACCTCCAGCGTGCATGAGGCCTTGAAGTGAAAAATCAAAGCACCATTTCAAATCTGGGAGACGGGATAACTAGAACAAAAAGATGTTTAGGATATGTTGGTACAAAAATTATGCATTGTATTTGTAGAAAATTAGCTTACCTTTCCACCAATGCGCACTTGTGCTTGCAGTTTGGCTAACTTTTCTTGATTCATGATGGTTTCTTTCATCTAAAAGGCAAAAAAAAAAAAAATATATTTTAATACTTAAAATATCCTGACAGTTTGTATTTTACTTTACCCCCTTCCAAGGCTGGGGATCTAAAGGCAGAAATATAAAACAATCCAGCGTAATCACATAATCCATTCAATAAGGTATGCTCTTTTCCCTCTCACTGGCTGGTATGTCACTACAGGACTTACAAGCCTCTGGAACGAAACCAGCAAGCATTAGAATTCAGCAGGACTGGCCAATATTGGATCCATGTAGGGCCCACTTGTTGAGAAAAAAAAGCCATGCATAGCCAGCTTTAGTAACAGACATACAAGCCAAGAATCTGAAAAAAACCCCCACACAATCAGGATAAGCTCCAGGAAAGCAGCTAAATACACAAAATTGAAATAAATGTTCGTTTACCATTTTATCTTCCAAAGGATTTGCATTTCTGTCCAGATAGCCTTGAGATTTAAACAGTGCTGTCAGATGGCACTGCCAGTACAGTCACCCCCACACTTCTTGACTGAAGCCAAGCAAATAATGATCAAACTCTTACACCCAGTCTGAAAGCTCAGTGATGAAACAGTAAGAGGAGCTCCTGTCAGCATGTTCCCTGTCAGCACATCTGATAAGCTATTAGGTCTGCCCTCCCTCTGTGACAAGATTGCTACTGTGCAAAATAGAACATGGAGGTAAAGACAAGTCAACACCAAGTAGTTACACCAATCACAAAATTCATAGTTTAACCCCTTCGTGACAGAGGGTAACAAATAATAATGCTTGAACACAACTTTGACATGTGTTAGTACAACTGTACATATCACAACTACTTTGTGTATCCAGGTGGCTTATACCTTGTTTTACAGGACAAATTGCAATCCTTTTTTTTATTATTATTCTCAAACAAAAACTAGCCTAAAACGGTTTTTAATGAAGCCGGTAATTTCTTGCTATTGGCATCATTTACACCCAAAGAACCACCCAACATGTCTCCTGCTCATCACAGCGATACCATATACTGGCAAAAGTATTGGGACGCCTGCATACGCACACTTGGTGGAGGGGGGGATTATGGTGTGGGGTTGTTTTTTCAGGGGTTGGCTTGGCCCCCTTAATTCCAGTGAAGGGAACTCTTAAGGCGTCAACATACCAAGACAATTTCATGCTCCAAACTTTGGGAAACAGTTTGGGGATGGCCCCTTCCTGTTCCAACATGAACGCACCAGGACACAAAGCAAGATCCATAAAGACATGGGTGAGAGCTTGGGGTGAAGGAACTTGACTGGCCTGCACAGAGTCCTGACCTCAACCCGATATTTATCCCAAAGGTGTTCTTAGAGTAGAGACTGTGAGCCAGGTCTTCCCTTCCAACATCAGTGCCTGACCTCACCAATGCTATTCCGGAAGAATGGTGAAACATTCCCATAGACACACTCCTAAACCTTGTGGACAGCCTTCCCAGAAGAGTTGAAGCTGTTATAGCTGCAAAGGGTGGGCCAACTCAATATTGAACCCTACGGACTAAGACTGGGATGCTATTAAGGTTCATGTAAAGGCCGGTGTCACAAAAACTTGACAATAAAGTGTATGTTAGTTGTTTTTTGTACCCATAGTAAGGCCCAGAAACAACAGTTACAGAACACACTGACACCAATAATAATGAATATATAATTGCATCAACTCTTAGGCTTCATTTCCATGGACGTTTTTACAGCCACTTTCTTTAGCCTTTTTTACAGCTTAAAAACGCATGTCCATGTTTATTTTTTAATTGTTTTTTTTTTTTTAAATGGAGCTTAAAAACGCTGCGGTAGCGTTTTTGCACGTTTGAGCGTTTAACGTCTGGCGTTTTTACAGCTCTACTCTGGAGCTTCAGAACGCACTGGTCCTGTTTTTTTTTTGCAGCTTAAAAACGGCTCAGCCATCTACAGGTCAAAAACGTCATGGTGGGCATGAGGCCATAGACTAACATGGAGAGCCGTTTTTAAGCTGCAAAAAACAATCTGCCTGGAATTCAGCATTTAACTGAGTGGAAAAGAGGCGAGAGCCACTGTGGATCAGAGTTAGGAGGAGGACAGGTGTGGCCGTCTGTCACACGGATTCTAAATGTTATATTGTGAGCCAGACAAGGAATAGAACGCCAGTGCAGGGAATACAGGGAGTGCAGAATTATTAGGCAAATGAGTATTTTGACCACATCATCCTCTTTATGCATGTTGTCTGACTTACTCCAAGCTGTATAGGCTCGAAAGCCTACTACCAATTAAGCATATTAGGTGATGTGCATCTCTGTAATGAGAAGGGGTGTGGTCTAATGACATCAACACCCTATATCAGGTGTGCATAATTATTAGTCAACTTCCTTTCCTTTGGCAAAATGGGTCAAAAGAAGGACTTGACAGGCTCAGAAAAGTCAAAAATAGTGAGATATCTTGCAGAGGGATGCAGCACTCTTAAAATTGCAAAGCTTCTGAAGCGTGATCATCGAACAATCAAGCGTTTCATTCAAAATAGTCAACAGGGTCGCAAGAAGCGTGTGGAAAAACCAAGGCGCAAAATAACTGCCCATGAACTGAGAAAAGTCAAGCGTGCAGCTGCCAAGATGCCACTTGCCACCAGTTTGGCCATATTTCAGAGCTGCAACATCACTGGAGTGCCCAAAAGCACAAGGTGTGCAATACCCAGAGACATGGCCAAGGTAAGAAAGGCTGAAAGACGATCACCACTGAACAAGACACACAAGCTGAAACGTCAAGACTGGGCCAAGAAATATCTCAAGACTGATTTTCTAAGGTTTTATGGACTGATGAAATGAGAGTGAGTCTTGATGGGCCAGATGGATGGGCCCGTGGCTGGATTGGTAAAGGGCAGAGAGCTCCAGTCCGACTCAGACGCCAGCAAGGTGGAGTACTGGTTTGGGCTGGTATCATCAAAGATGAGCTTGTGGGGCCTTTTTGGGTTGAGGATGGAGTCAAGCTCAACTCCCAGTCCTACTGCCAGTTTCTGGAAGACACCTTCTTCAAGCAGTGGTACAGGAAGAAGTCTGCATCCTTCAAGAAAAACATGATTTTCATGCAGGACAATGCTCCATCACACGCGTCCAAGTACTCCACAGCGTGGCTGGCAAGAAAGGGTATAAAAGAAGAAAAACTAATGACATGGCCTCCTTGTTCACCTGATCTGAACCCCATTGAGAACCTGTGGTCCATCATCAAATGTGAGATTTACAAGGAGGGAAAACAGTACACCTCTCTGAACAGTGTCTGGGAGGCTGTGGTTGCTGCTGCACGCAATGTTGATGGTGAACAGATCAAAACACTGACAGAATCCATGGATGGCAGGCTTTTGAGTGTCCTTGCAAAGAAAGGTGGCTATATTGGTCACTGATTTGTTTTTGTTTTGTTTTTGAATGTCAGAAATGTATATTTGTGAATGTTGAGATGTTATATTGGTTTCACTGGTAAAAATAAATAATTGAAATGGGTATATATTTGTTTTTTGTTAAGTTGCCTAATAATTATGCACAGTAATAGTCACCTGCACACACAGATATCCCCCTAAAATAGCTAAAACTAAAAACAAACTAAAAACTACTTCCAAAAATATTCAGCTTTGATATTAATGAGTTTTTTGGGTTCATTGAGAACATGGTTGTTCAATAATAAAATTAATCCTCAAAAATACAACTTGCCTAATAATTCTGCACTCCCTGTATCTTTTTTTTTTTTTTAAAGAACTTCTATCTTTTCTAATCCTGAGCCAATGATTGTTTTCCTATTCTACCGATAGTCAGGTTTCCGATGTAAACCTTACATGGGCATTTTACCAATCTGTTCATACATTATAATGAGGAGCTTTATTTTCATCTTCTATCTAGACAAATCTCTACACCCAATATATTCCCATACTTGTGCCAGGAGCCCCAGTCACTGTAGATCAGGGGGTCTCAATCTGGGGGTCCTCCAGCTGTTTTTCAAACACCCCACCTTGCTCCTGTCTCCCAAGTCCTCATACCCCCCAATCTGCTCCTGTCTCCCAAGTCCTCTCCCCCCCCCCTCTGCTCCTGTCTCCCAAGTCCTCCCCCCCCCCCCTCTGCTCCTGTCTCCCAAGTCCTCTCCCCCCCCCCTCTGCTCCTGTCTCCCAAGTCCTCTCCCCCCCCCTCTGCTCCTGTCTCCCAAGTCCTCTCCCGCCCCCCCTTGCTCCTGTCTCCCAAGTCCTCTCCCGCCCCCCCCTTGCTCCTGTCTCCCAAGTCCTCTCCCGCCCCCCCCCTTGCTCCTGTCTCCCAAGTCCTCTCCCGCCCCCCCCTTGCTCCTGTCTCCCAAGTCCTCTCCCGCCCCCCCTTGCTCCTGTCTCCCAAGTCCTCTCCCGCCCCCCCTTGCTCCTGTCTCCCAAGTCCTCTCCCGCCCCCCCTTGCTCCTGTCTCCCAAGCCCCCCCCCCTCTGCTCCTGTCTCCCAAGTCCTCACCCCCCCCCTTTGCTTCTGTCTCCCAAGTCCCCCCCCTTGCTTCTGTCTCCCAAGTCCTCACCCCCCCTTGCTTTTGTCTCCCAAGTCCTCACCCCCCCCCCCTTGCTCCTGTCTCCCAAGTCCTCTCCCGCCCCCCCCTTGCTCCTGTCTCCCAAGTCCCCCCCCCTCTGCTCCTGTCTCCCAAGTCCCCCCCCCTCTGCTCCTGTCTCCCAAGTCCTCACCCCCCTTTGCTTTTGTCTCCCAAGTCCTCACCCCCCCCCCCCTTGCTCCTGTCTCCCAAGTCCTCTCCCGCCCCCCCTTGCTCCTGTCTCCCAAGTCCTCCCCCCCCCCCTTGCTCCTGTCTCCCAACCCCCCCCCCCTCTGCTCCTGTCTCCCAAGTCCCCCCCCCCCCCCCTTTGCTTCTGTCTCCCAAGCCCCCCCCCCTTGCTTCTGTCTCCCAAGTCCTCACCCCCCCTTGCTTTTGTCTCCCAAGTCCTCACCCCCCCCCCCTTGCTCCTGTCTCCCAAGTCCTCTCCCGCCCCCCCCTTGCTCCTGTCTCCCACGCCCCCCCCCCTCTGCTCCTGTCTCCCAAGTCCCCCCCCCTCTGCTCCTGTCTCCCAAGTCCTCACCCCCCTTTGCTTTTGTCTCCCAAGTCCTCACCCCCCCCCCCCTTGCTCCTGTCTCCCAAGTCCTCACCCCCCTTTGCTTTTGTCTCCCAAGTCCTCACCCCCCCCCCCCCTTGCTCCTGTCTCCCAAGTCCTCACCCCCCTTTGCTTTTGTCTCCCAAGTCCCCCCCCCCCCCCTTGCTCCTGTCTCCCAAGTCCCCCCCCCCCCCTTGCTCCTGTCTCCCAAGTCCTCACCCCCCCTTGCTTCTGTCTGCCAAGGCCTCACCCCCCCCCCCCTTGCTCCTGTCTCCCAAGTCCTCACCCCCCCCCTTGCTCCTGTCTCCCAAGGCCTCACCCCCCCTTGCTCCTGTCTCCCAAGGCCTCCCCCCCCCTTGCTCCTGTCTCCCAAGTCCCCCCCCCCCCTGCCCCTGTCTCCCAAGTCCCCACCTCTCCCTCCCCCCCATTCATACACTGACACTCCCGGGCTCAGCCCAGCGCCCGGATAACACACACTATGCCGGGCACTACAGCCCATAGACAGGCCCGGTTATAGGGCGAGCACAGGGCGCCCCCTTTTCATCACACCGCAGAAAGCCGTCTCCCCTCGCCACTCCTCACCTTCTGCAGCCTGCAAGCGGGTGTGTGTGTGGACTGGAGTGGGTTTAAAGGCCTCCGGGAAACCGCGGCACCAAGCGCGTACACACGCGGGGAGAGAGATGGAAGCCAAGAGGGCGGGCAGGAAGTGACGCCGAACCATGTGACCCGCGCCTCTCCCCACGTGCTGTGCCGAGTGTCGCCGCTAGTGGCTGCGCCATGCGTCTGGTGGGATGCGCTGATTAGGATAGGGTTGGGTACTGTACCTGTCTGGTGGGAGCATGGACAGCGGTGTGGAGGCGTGCTCCTCAATGGCTTTGTGTGGCTGATCCTCTGTGCTGTCCTCCTCCAACCAGAGCGCTATCTGAGGGGGACACCCTACTGACCACGCCCAAAGTTGATAGGAAGGGGCAGGGCTATTAGTGTTACACATTCAAAGCACATGTCAAGTGATAGGTAATGGTATAGTCCACAGGTGTCAAACTGGTGCAGTGTCATATTCTGCTCCCTATCACAGAATGCAGCCTAAGTCACGTGGCGGCGAACTGCGCATGCGCAATGCGTTCCAATGCCAAATGTGATGCGTTCCAGGGGATTCACGACACTACCCCTCAGTGAACCCATCACAATTTGTCACGGAAGTGACGAGGAACCATAACGAGGAGGTGCAGTGTCATATTCTGCTCCCTATCACAGAATGCAGCCTAAGTCACGTGGCGGCGAACTGCGCATGCGCAATGCGTTCCAACGCCAAATGTGATGCGTTCCAGGGGATTCACGACACTACCCCTCAGTGAACCCATCACAATTTGTCACGGAAGTGACGAGGAACCATAAACGAGGAGGCATACACAGAGCGGGGGGGGGGCGGGACAGAACATGCAGATCCAATGAGAAACCTACAAAGAGCGGGGGGGAGACGGAGGAGAAAGAGACATGCAGATACATTAGGCTGCATTCTGTGATAGGGAGCAAACGGTGACACAGCCCCGCCTCCAGCCCCGCCCCCAAAGCAGAGGCTTATTGAGGTCCGGAAAAAACATAGACTCTCTGGCTTTTAAAGCATCCCCCGTGTATAATAAAATGTCACATTGTTTTGGTGTGCGCAATAAAGACTGTGAAGAAAATGTGTATGTAGGAGGAGGAGCTTCTGAATACCAACAATCACATTTCCATTTTATTCCTCATTTCAATGGGAAAGTTTAAGGTGGAACTTTAGGTTTGATTTATCTTTGAAGTGAAATGTTACCCAAAAAGTAAAGTTCCGCTCTTCTGTATTTTTTTAGGCTCCATGTACACGGGACCATCCTCCCAGCTGCAGGGAACACCCCCCCCCCCCACCGCCATCCTCCCAGCTGTACGAATCACCCCCCCCCCCACCGCCATCCTCCCAGCTGCAGGGATCACACCCCCCCCCCACCGCCATCCTCCCAGCTGTACGAATCACCCCCCCCCCCACCGCCATCCTCCCAGCTGTACGAATCACCCCCCCCCCACCGCCATCCTCCCAGCTGTGCGAATCACCCCCCCCACCGCCATCCTCCCAGCTGTACGAATCACCCCCCCCCCACCGCCATCCTCCCAGCTGTGCGAATCACCCCCCCCACCGCCATCCTCCCAGCTGTACGAATCACCCCCCCCCACCGCCATCCTCCCAGCTGTACGAATCACCCCCCCCCCACCGCCATCCTCCCAGCTGTGCGAATCCCCCCCCCCCCCCACCGCCATCCTCCCAGCTGTGCGAATCACCCCCCCCACCGCCATCCTCCCAGCTGTACGAATCACCCCCCCCCCACCGAATCACCCCCCCCCCACCGCCATCCTCCCAGCTGTGCGAATCACCCCCCCCCCCACCGCCATCCTCCCAGCTGTGCGAATCACCCCCCCCACCGCCATCCTCCCAGCTGTACGAATCACCCCCCCCCCCCACCACCATCCTCCCAGCTGTACGAATCACCCCCCCCCACCACCATCCTCCCAGCTGTACGAATCACCCCCCCCCCCACCGCCATCCTCCCAGCTGTACGAATCACCCCCCCCCCCACCACCATCCTCCCAGCTGTACGAATCACCCCCCCCCCCCCCCACCACCATCCTCCCAGCTGTACGAATCACCCCCCCCCCACCGCCATCCTCCCAGCTGTACGAATCACCCCCCCCCCCACCGCCATCCTCCCAGCTGTACGAATCACCCCCCCCCACCGCCATCCTCCCAGCTGTACGAATCACCCCCCCCCCACCGCCATCCTCCCAGCTGTGCGAATCACCCCCCCCCCCACCGCCATCCTCCCAGCTGTGCGAATCACCCCCCCCACCGCCATCCTCCCAGCTGTACGAATCACCCCCCCCCCACCGAATCACCCCCCCCCCACCGCCATCCTCCCAGCTGTGCGAATCACCCCCCCCCCCACCGAATCACCCCCCCCCACCGCCATCCTCCCAGCTGTACGAATCACCCCCCCCCCCCACCGCCATCCTCCCAGCTGTACGAATCACCCCCCCCACCGCCATCCTCCCAGCTGTAGGGATCACCCCCCCCACCACCATCCTTCCAGCTGTAGGGATCACCCCCCCCACCGCCATCCTCCCAGCTGTAGGGATCACCCCCCCCCCCCACCGCCATCCTCCCAGCTGTAGGGATCATTCCCCCCCCCACCACCATCCTTCCAGCTGTAGGGATCAGATCTGTAGTAAAAAATCCTCGGACCTGTGAAAAAATCGTACCGCGTCACTTCCGGTGCTCGTATGCCAGGAGCACAGCTGATCGCGGGTCCACGGCGCATGCGCAGCTGCTTTTTCTTTGGTCCGTGAATATCCTAGACTGGGGTAGGTCACTTGTGCCCGTCATACGCAGCCAGTGTGCCCTCTATTTGCAGCTACTTGTGCCCGTCATACGCAGCCAGTGTGCCCACTATTTGCAGCCACTTGTGCCCATCATACGCAGCCAGTGTGCCCACTATTTGCAGCTACTTGTGCCCATCATACGCAGACATTGTGCCCACTATTTGCAGCCACTTGTGCCCGTCATACGCAGCCATTGTGCCCACTATATGCAGCCACTTGTGCCCATCATACGCAGCCAGTGTGCCCACTATTTGCAGCCACTTGTGCCCGTCATACACAGCCATTGTGCCCACTATTTGCAGCCACTTGTGCCCGTCATACGCAGCCATTGTGCCCACTATATGCAGCCACTTGTGCCCATCATACGCAGCCATTGTGCCCACTATATGCAGCCACTTGTGCCCATCATACGCAGCCAATGTTCCCACTATTTGCAGCCACTTGTGCCCATCATACGCAGCCATTGTGCCCACTATTTGCAGCCACTTGTGCCCGTCATACGCAGCCATTGTGCCCACTATATGCAGCCACTTGTGCCCATCATACGCAGCCATTGTGCCCACTATATGCAGCCACTTGTGCCCCTCATACGCAGCCAATGTGCCCACTATTTGCAGCCACTTGTGCCCATCATACGCAGCCATTGTGCCCACTATTTGCAGCCACTTGTGCCCATCATACGCAGCCAGTGTGCCCACTATTTGCAGCCACGTGTGCCCATCATACGCAGCCATTGTGCCCACTATATGCAGTCACTTGTGCCCGTCATACACAGCCAGTGTGCCCACTATATGCAGTCACTTGTACCCGTCATACGCGGCACTTCCTTCTTCTTCTGTAGCGGCGGCTGTGGCTCCTGTGTCCGCTTGGCTCCTCAGGCTTCCTCCGTCATGTCTCCTTTTCCGCCAATGCGTTAGGCATCCAATAGGATCGCCTAAAGCTTTGGCCAATCGGGAGACAGGTTTTACTGACCTGCCTGCTGATTGGCAAGGAGGAACTTTAGTGTGAAAATAGCTTCTGGCTCTTATCACGTGCTTCGAAATACACACCCCGCCTATTCCCGCCATAGTATTTCATGTGTCCGGCATCCTGAAAGGGGCCAGGCACATGAATAGGGAGGGCGGCAGAGGTGACGGGGGCGGTGCCCATGCATTGTGGGCCCACCATGCAACCATGCAGGGGCCACCACTGGTCTTTGATCTCTGTCAAGTGCTGGGGTCTGGATCGCCTCCGCTGCTTTTCCTCCAATCGGGCCAAAGAAGCTGAGTGCGAGTTTACCTATAGCCCTCACACTGGAGACTTGTACACCATCATCATGGCATCCCAGGACGGTGGGTATCAGGTCACAGGAGGGCAGAGCGCATGCGTGTCCCGCTTTGGGGTCACTGGTGGCTTAGGGAGAAGGCATCATTTACACCCAAAGAACCACCCAACATGTCTCCTGCTCATCACAGCGATACCATATACTGGCAAAAGTATTGGGACGCCTGCATACGCACACTTGGTGGAGGGGGGGATTATGGTGTGGGGTTGTTTTTTCAGGGGTTGGCTTGGCCCCCTTAATTCCAGTGAAGGGAACTCTTAAGGCGTCAACATACCAAGACAATTTCATGCTCCAAACTTTGGGAAACAGTTTGGGGATGGCCCCTTCCTGTTCCAACATGAACGCACCAGGACACAAAGCAAGATCCATAAAGACATGGGTGAGAGCTTGGGGTGAAGGAACTTGACTGGCCTGCACAGAGTCCTGACCTCAACCCGATATTTATCCCAAAGGTGTTCTTAGAGTAGAGACTGTGAGCCAGGTCTTCCCTTCCAACATCAGTGCCTGACCTCACCAATGCTATTCCGGAAGAATGGTGAAACATTCCCATAGACACACTCCTAAACCTTGTGGACAGCCTTCCCAGAAGAGTTGAAGCTGTTATAGCTGCAAAGGGTGGGCCAACTCAATATTGAACCCTACGGACTAAGACTGGGATGCTATTAAGGTTCATGTAAAGGCCGGTGTCACAAAAACTTGACAATAAAGTGTATGTTAGTTGTTTTTTGTACCCATAGTAAGGCCCAGAAACAACAGTTACAGAACACACTGACACCAATAATAATGAATATATAATTGCATCAACTCTTAGGCTTCATTTCCATGGACGTTTTTACAGCCACTTTCTTTAGCCTTTTTTACAGCTTAAAAACGCATGTCCATGTTTATTTTTTAATTGTTTTTTTTTTTTTAAATGGAGCTTAAAAACGCTGCGGTAGCGTTTTTGCACGTTTGAGCGTTTAACGTCTGGCGTTTTTACAGCTCTACTCTGGAGCTTCAGAACGCACTGGTCCTGTTTTTTTTTTGCAGCTTAAAAACGGCTCAGCCATCTACAGGTCAAAAACGTCATGGTGGGCATGAGGCCATAGACTAACATGGAGAGCCGTTTTTAAGCTGCAAAAAACAATCTGCCTGGAATTCAGCATTTAACTGAGTGGAAAAGAGGCGAGAGCCACTGTGGATCAGAGTTAGGAGGAGGACAGGTGTGGCCGTCTGTCACACGGATTCTAAATGTTATATTGTGAGCCAGACAAGGAATAGAACGCCAGTGCAGGGAATACAGGGAGTGCAGAATTATTAGGCAAATGAGTATTTTGACCACATCATCCTCTTTATGCATGTTGTCTGACTTACTCCAAGCTGTATAGGCTCGAAAGCCTACTACCAATTAAGCATATTAGGTGATGTGCATCTCTGTAATGAGAAGGGGTGTGGTCTAATGACATCAACACCCTATATCAGGTGTGCATAATTATTAGTCAACTTCCTTTCCTTTGGCAAAATGGGTCAAAAGAAGGACTTGACAGGCTCAGAAAAGTCAAAAATAGTGAGATATCTTGCAGAGGGATGCAGCACTCTTAAAATTGCAAAGCTTCTGAAGCGTGATCATCGAACAATCAAGCGTTTCATTCAAAATAGTCAACAGGGTCGCAAGAAGCGTGTGGAAAAACCAAGGCGCAAAATAACTGCCCATGAACTGAGAAAAGTCAAGCGTGCAGCTGCCAAGATGCCACTTGCCACCAGTTTGGCCATATTTCAGAGCTGCAACATCACTGGAGTGCCCAAAAGCACAAGGTGTGCAATACCCAGAGACATGGCCAAGGTAAGAAAGGCTGAAAGACGATCACCACTGAACAAGACACACAAGCTGAAACGTCAAGACTGGGCCAAGAAATATCTCAAGACTGATTTTCTAAGGTTTTATGGACTGATGAAATGAGAGTGAGTCTTGATGGGCCAGATGGATGGGCCCGTGGCTGGATTGGTAAAGGGCAGAGAGCTCCAGTCCGACTCAGACGCCAGCAAGGTGGAGTACTGGTTTGGGCTGGTATCATCAAAGATGAGCTTGTGGGGCCTTTTTGGGTTGAGGATGGAGTCAAGCTCAACTCCCAGTCCTACTGCCAGTTTCTGGAAGACACCTTCTTCAAGCAGTGGTACAGGAAGAAGTCTGCATCCTTCAAGAAAAACATGATTTTCATGCAGGACAATGCTCCATCACACGCGTCCAAGTACTCCACAGCGTGGCTGGCAAGAAAGGGTATAAAAGAAGAAAAACTAATGACATGGCCTCCTTGTTCACCTGATCTGAACCCCATTGAGAACCTGTGGTCCATCATCAAATGTGAGATTTACAAGGAGGGAAAACAGTACACCTCTCTGAACAGTGTCTGGGAGGCTGTGGTTGCTGCTGCACGCAATGTTGATGGTGAACAGATCAAAACACTGACAGAATCCATGGATGGCAGGCTTTTGAGTGTCCTTGCAAAGAAAGGTGGCTATATTGGTCACTGATTTGTTTTTGTTTTGTTTTTGAATGTCAGAAATGTATATTTGTGAATGTTGAGATGTTATATTGGTTTCACTGGTAAAAATAAATAATTGAAATGGGTATATATTTGTTTTTTGTTAAGTTGCCTAATAATTATGCACAGTAATAGTCACCTGCACACACAGATATCCCCCTAAAATAGCTAAAACTAAAAACAAACTAAAAACTACTTCCAAAAATATTCAGCTTTGATATTAATGAGTTTTTTGGGTTCATTGAGAACATGGTTGTTCAATAATAAAATTAATCCTCAAAAATACAACTTGCCTAATAATTCTGCACTCCCTGTATCTTTTTTTTTTTTTAAAGAACTTCTATCTTTTCTAATCCTGAGCCAATGATTGTTTTCCTATTCTACCGATAGTCAGGTTTCCGATGTAAACCTTACATGGGCATTTTACCAATCTGTTCATACATTATAATGAGGAGCTTTATTTTCATCTTCTATCTAGACAAATCTCTACACCCAATATATTCCCATACTTGTGCCAGGAGCCCCAGTCACTGTAGATCAGGGGGTCTCAATCTGGGGGTCCTCCAGCTGTTTTTCAAACACCCCACCTTGCTCCTGTCTCCCAAGTCCTCATACCCCCCAATCTGCTCCTGTCTCCCAAGTCCTCCCCCCCCCCCCTCTGCTCCTGTCTCCCAAGTCCTCTCCCCCCCCCTCTGCTCCTGTCTCCCAAGTCCTCTCCCGCCCCCCCCTTGCTCCTGTCTCCCAAGTCCTCTCCCGCCCCCCCCTTGCTCCTGTCTCCCAAGTCCTCTCCCGCCCCCCCCTTGCTCCTGTCTCCCAAGTCCTCTCCCGCCCCCCCCTTGCTCCTGTCTCCCAAGTCCTCTCCCGCCCCCCCTTGCTCCTGTCTCCCAAGTCCTCTCCCGCCCCCCCTTGCTCCTGTCTCCCAAGTCCTCTCCCGCCCCCCCTTGCTCCTGTCTCCCAAGTCCCCCCCCCTCTGCTCCTGTCTCCCAAGTCCCCCCCCCCCCCCTTTGCTTCTGTCTCCCAAGTCCCCCCCCTTGCTTCTGTCTCCCAAGTCCTCACCCCCCCTTGCTTTTGTCTCCCAAGTCCTCACCCCCCCCCCTTGCTCCTGTCTCCCAAGTCCTCTCCCCCCCCCCCCTTGCTCCTGTCTCCCAAGTCCCCCCCCCTCTGCTCCTGTCTCCCAAGTCCCCCCCCCCCTCTGCTCCTGTCTCCCAAGTCCTCACCCCCCTTTGCTTTTGTCTCCCAAGTCCTCACCCCCCCCCCCTTGCTCCTGTCTCCCAAGTCCTCTCCCGCCCCCCCTTGCTCCTGTCTCCCAAGTCCTCCCCCCCCCCCTTGCTCCTGTCTCCCAAGTCCCCCCCCCTCTGCTCCTGTCTCCCAAGTCCTCACCCCCCCCCCTTTGCTTCTGTCTCCCAAGTCCCCCCCCCTTGCTTCTGTCTCCCAAGTCCTCACCCCCCCTTGCTTTTGTCTCCCAAGTCCTCCCCCCCCCCCCCTTGCTCCTGTCTCCCAAGTCCTCTCCCGCCCCCCCCCTTGCTCCTGTCTCCCAAGTCCCCCCCCCTCTGCTCCTGTCTCCCAAGTCCCCCCCCTCTGCTCCTGTCTCCCAAGTCCTCACCCCCCTTTGCTTTTGTCTCCCAAGTCCTCACCCCCCCCCCCTTGCTCCTGTCTCCCAAGTCCTCACCCCCCTTTGCTTTTGTCTCCCAAGTCCTCCCCCCCCCCCCCTTGCTCCTGTCTCCCAAGTCCTCACCCCCCTTTGCTTTTGTCTCCCAAGTCCTCACCCCCCCCCTTGCTCCTGTCTCCCAAGTCCTCACCCCCCCCTTGCTCCTGTCTCCCAAGTCCTCACCCCCCCCCTTGCTCCTGTCTCCCAAGTCCTCACCCCCCCCCTTGCTCCTGTCTCCCAAGGCCTCACCCCCCCTTGCTCCTGTCTCCCAAGGCCTCACCCCCCCTTGCTCCTGTCTCCCAAGTCCCCCCCCCCCTGCCCCTGTCTCCCAAGTCCCCACCTCTCCCTCCCCCCCATTCATACACTGACACTCCCGGGCTCAGCCCAGCGCCCGGATAACACACACTATGCCGGGCACTACAGCCCATAGACAGGCCCGGTTATAGGGCGAGCACAGGGCGCCCCCTTTTCATCACACCGCAGAAAGCCGTCTCCCCTCGCCACTCCTCACCTTCTGCAGCCTGCAAGCGGGTGTGTGTGTGGACTGGAGTGGGTTTAAAGGCCTCCGGGAAACCGCGGCACCAAGCGCGTACACACGCGGGGAGAGAGATGGAAGCCAAGAGGGCGGGCAGGAAGTGACGCCGAACCATGTGACCCGCGCCTCTCCCCACGTGCTGTGCCGAGTGTCGCCGCTAGTGGCTGCGCCATGCGTCTGGTGGGATGCGCTGATTAGGATAGGGTTGGGTACTGTACCTGTCTGGTGGGAGCATGGACAGCGGTGTGGAGGCGTGCTCCTCAATGGCTTTGTGTGGCTGATCCTCTGTGCTGTCCTCCTCCAACCAGAGCGCTATCTGAGGGGGACACCCTACTGACCACGCCCAAAGTTGATAGGAAGGGGCAGGGCTATTAGTGTTACACATTCAAAGCACATGTCAAGTGATAGGTAATGGTATAGTCCACAGGTGTCAAACTGGTGCAGTGTCATATTCTGCTCCCTATCACAGAATGCAGCCTAAGTCACGTGGCGGCGAACTGCGCATGCGCAATGCGTTCCAATGCCAAATGTGATGCGTTCCAGGGGATTCACGACACTACCCCTCAGTGAACCCATCACAATTTGTCACGGAAGTGACGAGGAACCATAACGAGGAGGTGCAGTGTCATATTCTGCTCCCTATCACAGAATGCAGCCTAAGTCACGTGGCGGCGAACTGCGCATGCGCAATGCGTTCCAACGCCAAATGTGATGCGTTCCCAGCTGTACGAATCACCCCCCCCCACCGCCATCCTCCCAGCTGTACGAATCACCCCCCCCCCACCGCCATCCTCCCAGCTGTGCGAATCACCCCCCCCCCCACCGCCATCCTCCCAGCTGTGCGAATCACCCCCCCCACCGCCATCCTCCCAGCTGTACGAATCACCCCCCCCCACCGAATCGGGGGAGAGAATGGTGTCCCAGTCCTCCAGGGGAGAGAATGGTGTCCCCGTCCTCCGGGGGAGAGAATGGTGTCCCCGTCCTCCGGGGGAGAGAAGGGTGTCCCCGTCCTCCGGGGGAGATAGGGGTGCCCTCTCCTTCTGCCACGGACACCCAGGGGCCCGCTCCTTCTCCCTAAGCCACCAGTGACCCCAAAGCGGGACACACATGCGCTCTGCACTCCCGTGACCTGATACCCACCGTCCTGGGATGCCATGATGATGGTGTGCAAGTCTCCAGTGTGAGGGCTATAGGTAAACTCGCACTCAGCTTCTTTGGCCCGATTGGAGGAAAAGCAGCGGAGGCGATCCAGACCCCAGCACTTGACAGAGATCAAAGACCAGTGGTGGCCCCTGCATGGTTGCATGGTGGGCCCGTCACCTCTGCCGTGAAGCACGAGATAAGAGCCAGAAGCTATTTTCACACTAAAGTTCCTCCTTGCCAATCAGCAAGCAGGTCAGTAAAACCTGTCTCCCGATTGGCCAAAGCTTTAGGCGATCCTATTGGATGCCTAACGCATTGGCGGAAAAGGAGACATGACGGAGGAAGCCTGAGGAGCCAAGCGGACACAGGAGCCACAGCCGCCGCTACAGAAGAAGAAGGAAGTGCCGCGTATGACGGGTACAAGTGACTGCATATAGTGGGCACACTGGCTGTGTATGACGGGCACAAGTGACTGCAAATAGTGGGCACACTGGCTGCGTATGACGGGCACAAGTGGCTGCAAATAGTGGGCACACTGGCTGCGTATGACGGGAACAAGTGACCCACCCCAGTCTAGGATATTCACGGACCAAAGAAAAAGCAGCTGCGCATGCGCCGTGGACCCGCAATCAGCTGTGCTCCTGGCATACGAGCACCGGAAGTGACGCGGTACGATTTTTTCACAGGTCCGAGGATTTTTTACTACAGGTCTGATCCCTACAGCTGGAAGGATGGTGGTGGGGGGGGGGATGATCCCTACAGCTGGGAGGATGGCGGTGGGGGGTGGGTGATCCCTACAGCTGGGAGGATGGCGGTGGGGGGGGGGGGTGATCCCTACAGCTGGGAGGATGGCGGTGGGGGGGGTGATCCCTGCAGCTGGGAGGATGGTGGTGGGGGGGGGGAGTTCGTACAGCTGGGAGGATGGCGGTGGGGGGGGGGGGGTGATTCGTACAGCTGGGAGGATGGCGGTGGGGGGGGTGATCCCTGCAGCTGGCAGGATGGCGGTGGGGGGGGGGGTGATTCGTACAGCTGGGAGGATGGTGGTGGTGGGGGGGGGGGTGATTCGTACAGCTGGGAGGATGGCGGTGGGGGGGGGGTGATTCGTACAGCTGGGAGGATGGCGGTGGGGGGGGGTGATTCGTACAGCTGGGAGGATGGTGGTGGGGGGGGGGGGGGGTGATTCGTACAGCTGGGAGGATGGCGGTGGGGGGGGGGGTGATTCGCACAGCTGGGAGGATGGCGGTGGGGGGGGGTGATTCGTACAGCTGGGAGGATGGCGGTGGGGGGGGGGGTGATTCCCACAGCTGGGAGGATGGCGGTGGGGGGGGGTGATTCGTACAGCTGGGAGGATGGCGGTGGGGGGGGGGGTGATTCGCACAGCTGGGAGGATGGCGGTGGGGGGGGGGGGTGATTCGCACAGCTGGGAGGATGGCGGTGGGGGGGGGTTGATTCGCACAGCTGGGAGGATGGCGGTGGGGGGGGGGGTGATTCGCACAGCTGGGAGGATGGCGGTGGGGGGGGGGGTGATTCGCACAGCTGGGAGGATGGCGGTGGGGGGGGGGGGTGATTCGCACAGCTGGGAGGATGGCGGTGGGGGGGGGGTGATTCGCACAGCTGGGAGGATGGCGGTGGGGGGGGGGGGGGTGATTCGCACAGCTGGGAGGATGGCGGGGGGGGGGGGGTGATTCGTACAGCTGGGAGGATGGTGGTGGGGGGGGGGTGATTCGTACAGCTGGGAGGATGGCGGTGGTGGGGGGGGGGTGATTTGTACAGCTGGGAGGATGGCGGTGGGGGGGGGGGATGATTCGTACAGCTGGGAGGATGGCGGTGGGGGGGTGATTCGTACAGCTGGGAGGATGGCGGTGGGGGGGGGTGATTCGTACAGCTGGGAGGATGGCGGTGGGGGGGGGTGATTCGTACAGCTGGGAGGATGGCGGTGGGGGGGGGGGATGATTCGTACAGCTGGGAGGATGGCGGTGGGGGGGGGATTCGTACAGCTGGGAGGGTGGCGGTGGGGGGGGGGTGATTCGTACAGCTGGGAGGATGGCGGTGGGGGGGTGATTCGTACAGCTGGGAGGATGGCGGTGGGGGGGGGTGATTCGTACAGCTGGGAGGATGGCGGTGGGGGTGTTCCCTGCAGCTGGGAGGATGGCGGTGGGGGGAGGGTGATTCGCACAGCTGGGAGGATGGCGGTGGGGGGGGGGGGGTGAGGATGGTCCCGTGTACATGGAGCCTAAAAAAATACAGAAGAGCGGAACTTTACTTTTTGGGTAACATTTCACTTCAAAGATAAATCAAACCTAAAGTTCCACCTTAAACTTTCCCATTGAAATGAGGAATAAAATGGAAATGTGTTTGTTGGTATTCAGAAGCTCCTCCTACATACACATTTTCTTCACAGTCTTTATTGCGCACACCAAAACAATGTGACATTTTATTATACACGGGGGATGCTTTAAAAGCCAGAGAGTCTATGTTTTTTACGGACCTCAATAAGCCTCTGCTTTGGGGGCGGGGCTGGAGGCGGGGCTGTGTCACCGTTTGCTCCCTATCACAGAATGCAGCCTAATGTATCTGCATGTCTCTTTCTCCTCCGTCTCCCCCCCGCTCTTTGTAGGTTTCTCATTGGATCTGCATGTTCTGTCCCGCCCCCCCCCGCTCTGTGTATGCCTCCTCGTTATGGTTCCTCGTCACTTCCGTGACAAATTGTGATGGGTTCACTGAGGGGTAGTGTCGTGAATCCCCTGGAACGCATCATATTTGGCATTGAAACGCATTGCGCATGCGTAGTTCGCTGCCACGTGACTTAGGCTGCATTCTGTGATAGGGAGCAAACGGTGACACTGCAGGGGCATACACAGAGCGGGGGGGGGGGCGGGACAGAACATGCAGATCCAATGAGAAACCTACAAAGAGCGGAGGGGGGGGGGGGGGGGGAGACGGAGGAGAAAGAGACATGCAGATACATTAGGCTGCATTCTGTGATAGGGAGCAAACGGTGACACAGCCCCGCCTCCAGCCCCGCCCCCAAAGCAGAGGCTTTTTGAGGTCCGTAAAAAACATAGACTCGGGTGGGCGGGCGGAGGCTTACATCCCCCATGTATAGTAAAATGTCACATTGTTTTGGTGTGTGCAATAAAGACTGTGAAGAAAATGTGTATGTAGGAGGAGAGCTTCTGAATACCAACAATCACATTTCCATTTTATTCCTCATTTCAATGGGAAAGTTTAAGGTGGAACTTTAGGTTTGATTTATCTTTGAAGTGAAATGTTACCCAAAAAGTAAAGTTCCGCTCTTCTGTATTTTTTTAGGCTCCATGTACACGGGACCATCCTCACCCCCCCCCCCCCCCACCGCCATCCTCCCAGCTGTACGAATCACCCCCTCCCCCCACCGCCATCCTCCCAGCTGTACGAATCACCCCCCCCCCACCACCGCCATCCTCCCGGCTGTGCGAATCACCCCCCCCCCACCACCGCCATCCTCCCGGCTGTGCGAATCACCCCCCCCCCCCACCACCGCCATCCTCCCGGCTGTACGAATCACCCCCCCCCACCACCGCCATCCTCCCAGCTGTACGAATCACCCCCCCCCCCCCCTCACCACCATCCTCCCGGCTGTACGAATCACCCCCCCCCCACCACCGCCAACCTCCCGGCTGTGCGAATCACAATCCCCCACCACCGCCATCCTCCCGGCTGTACGAATCACCCCCCCCCACCACCGCCATCCTCCCGGCTGTGCGAATCACAATCCCCCCCACCACCGCCATCCTCCCGGCTGTACGAATCCCCCCCCCCCCACCACCGCCATCCTCCCGGCTGTGCGAATCACAATCCCCCACCGCCGCCATCCTCCCAGCTGTACGAATCACCCCCCCCCCTCACCACCGCCATCCTCCCGGCTGTGCGAATCACCTCCCCCCCACCACCGCCATCCTCCCGGCTGTGCGAATCAACTCCCCCCCACCACCGCCATCCTCCCGGCTGTACGAATCACCCCCCCCCACCACCGCCATCCTCCCGGCTGTGCGAATCACCTCCCCCCCACCACCGCCATCCTCCCGGCTGTACGAATCACCCCCCCCCCACCACCGCCATCCTCCCGGCTGTGCAAATCACCTCCCCCCCACCACCGCCATCCTCCCGGCTGTGCGAATCACCCCCCCCCCCCCACCACCGCCATCCTCCCAGCTGTACGAATCACCCCCCCCACCACCATCCTCCCAGCTGTACGAATCACCCCCCCCCCACCACCGCCATCCTCCCAGCTGTACGAATCACCCCCCCCCACCACCATCCTCCCAGCTGTACGAATCACCCCCCCCCACCACCATCCTCCCAGCTGTACGAATCACCCCCCCCCCCACCACCATCCTCCCAGCTGTACGAATCACCCCCCCCCCACCACCATCCTCCCAGCTGTACGAATCACCCCCCCCCCCACCACCGCCATCCTCCCGGCTGTACGAATCACCCCCCCCCCCACCACCGCCATCCTCCCAGCTGTACGAATCACCCCCCCCACCACCATCCTCCCAGCTGTACGAATCACCCCCCCCACCACCGCCATCCTCCCAGCTGTACGAATCACCCCCCCCCACCACCATCCTCCCAGCTGTACGAATCACCCCCCCCCACCACCGCCATCCCCCCCGCTGTACGAATCACCCCCCCCCCCCCACCACCGCCATCCTCCCGGCTGCGCGAATCACCTCCCCCCCACCACCGCCATCCTCCCGGCTGTGCGAATCACCCCCCCCCCACCACCGCCATCCTCCCAGCTGTACGAATCACCCCCTCCCCCCACCGCCATCCTCCCAGCTGTACGAATCACCCCCCCCCACCACCGCCATCCTCCCGGCTGTGCGAATCACCCCCCCCACCACCGCCATCCTCCCGGCTGTGCGAATCACCTCCCCCCCACCACCGCCATCCTCCCGGCTGTACGAATCACCCCCCCCCACCACCGCCATCCTCCCAGCTGTACGAATCACCCCCCCCCACCACCCTCCTCCCAGCTGTACGAATCACCCCCCCCACCACCGCCATCCTCCCAGCTGTACAAATCACCCCCCCCCCCCCACCACCGCCATCCTCCCGGCTGCGCGAATCACCTCCCCCCCACCACCGCCATCCTCCCGGCTGTGCGAATCACCCCCCCCACCACCGCCATCCTCCCAGCTGTACGAATCACCCCCTCCCCCCACCGCCATCCTCCCAGCTGTACGAATCACCCCCCCCCCCACCACCGCCATCCTCCCAGCTGTACGAATCACCCCCCCCACCACCACCGCCATCCTCCCGGCTGTGCGAATCACCCCCCCCCCCCCACCGCCATCCTCCCAGCTGTACGAATCAACCCCCCCCACCACCGCCATCCTCCCAGCTGTACGAATCACCCCCCCCCCCCCCACCACCGCCATCCTCCCGGCTGTGCGAATCACCCCCCCCCCACCACCGCCATCCTCCCGGCTGTGCGAATCACCCCCCCCCCACCACCGCCATCCTCCCAGCTGTACGAATCACCTCCCCCCCACCACCGCCATCCTCCCGGCTGTACCAATCTGCCCCCCCCACCACCGCCATCCTCCCGGCTGTGCGAATCACCCCCCCCCCCCACCACCGCCATCCTCCCAGCTGTACGAATCACCCCCCCCCCACCACCGCCATCCTCCCGGCTGTGCGAATCACCCCCCCCCCACCACCGCCATCCTCCCGGCTGTGCGAATCACCTCCCCCCCACCACCGCCATCCTCCCGGCTGTACGAATCACCCCCCCCCACCACCGCCATCCTCCCAGCTGTGCGAATCACCCCCCCCACCACCATCCTCCCAGCTGTACGAATCACCCCCCCCCCCCACCACCGCCATCCTCCCAGCTGTACAAATCACCCCCCCCCCCACCACCGCCATCCTCCCGGCTGCGCGAATCACCTCCCCCCCACCACCGCCATCCTCCCGGCTGTGCGAATCACCCCCCCCCACCACCGCCATCCTCCCAGCTGTACGAATCACCCCCTCCCCCCACCGCCATCCTCCCAGCTGTACGAATCACCCCTCCCCACCACCGCCATCCTCCCGGCTGTGCGAATCACCTCCCCCCCACCACCGCCATCCTCCCGGCTGTGCGAATCACCCCCCCCCCCCCCACCACCGCCATCCTCCCAGCTGTACGAATCACCCCCCCCCACCACCATCCTCCCAGCTGTGCGAATCACCCCCCCCCACCACCGCCATCCTCCCAGCTGTACGAATCACCCCCCCCCCCCACCACCGCCATCCTCCCAGCTGTACGAATCACCCCCCCCCCACCACCGCCATCCTCCCGGCTGTGCGAATCACCCCCCCCCACCACCGCCATCCTCCCGGCTGTACGAATCACCCCCCCCCCCACCACCGCCATCCTCCCAGCTGTACGAATCACCCCCCCCCACCACCGCCATCCTCCCGGCTGTAGGGATCACTGACCCCCCCACCGCCATCCTCCCAGCTGTACGAATCACCCCCCCCCACCACCATCCTCCCAGCTGTACGAATCACCCCCCCCCCCACCACCATCCCCCCAGCTGTGCGAATCACCCCCCCCCACCACCGCCATCCTCCCAGCTGTACGAATCACCCCCCCCCACCACCGCCATCCTCCCAGCTGTACGAATCACCCCCCCCCCACCACCGCCATCCTCCCAGCTGTACGAATCACCCCCCCCCACCGCCATCCTCCCGGCTGTACGAATCACCCCCCCCCCACCACCGCCATCCTCCCGGCTGTACGAATCACCCCCCCCCCACCACCGCCATCCTCCCAGCTGTACGAATCACCCCCCCACCACCATCCTCCCAGCTGTACGAATCACCCCCCCCCCCACCACCGCCATCCTCCCGGCTGTACGAATCACCCCCCCCCACCACCGCCATCCTCCCAGCTGTGCGAATCACCTCCCCCCCACCACCGCCATCCTCCCGGCTGTGCGAATCAGCCCCCCCCCCCCACCGCCATCCTCCCAGCTGCAGGGATCACCCCCCCCCACCGCCATCCTCCCAGCTGTAGGGATCACCCCCCCCCCACCGCCATCCTCCCAGCTGTAGGGATCACCCACCGCCATCCGCCCAGCTGTACGAATCACCCCCCCCCCCCCCCGCCATCCTCCCAGCTGCAGGGATCACCCCCCCCCCCCACCGCCATCCTCCCAGCTGTAGGGATCATCCCCCCCCCACCACCATCCTCCCAGCTGTACGAATCACCCCCCCCCCACCACCATCCTCCCAGCTGTACGAATCACCCCCCCCCCACCGCCATCCTTCCAGCTGTAGGGATCATCCCCCCCCCACCGCCATCCTCCCAGCTGTACGAATCACCCCCCCACCACCACCATCCTCCCAGCTGTAGGGATCAGACCTGTAGTAAAAAATCCTCGGACCTGTGAAAAAATCGTACCGCGTCACTTCCGGTGCTCGTATGCCAGGAGCACAGCTGATCGCGGGTCCACGGCGCATGCGCAGCTGCTTTTTCTTTGGTCCGTGAATATCCTAGACTGGGGTAGGTCACTTGTGCCCGTCATACGCAGCCAGTGTGCCCACTATTTGCAGCCACTTGTGCCCGTCATACGCAGCCAGTGTGCCCACTATTTGCAGCCACTTGTGCCCATCATACGCAGCCATTGTGCCCACCATATGCAGCCACTTGTGCCCATCATACGCAGCCATTGTGCCCACCATATGCAGTCACTTGTACCCGTCAAACGCAGCCAGTGTGCCCACTATATGCAGTCACTTGTACCCGTCATACGCGTCACTTCCTTCTTCTTCTGTAGCGGCGGCTGTGGCTCCTGTGTCCGCTTGGCTCCTCAGGCTTCCTCCGTCATGTCTCCTTTTCCGCCAATGCGTTAGGCATCCAATAGGATCGCCTAAAGCTTTGGCCAATCGGGAGACAGGTTTTACTGACCTGCCTGCTGATTGGCAAGGAGGAACTTTAGTGTGAAAATAGCTTCTGGCTCTTATCACGTGCTTCACGGCAGAGGTGACGGGCCCACCATGCCACCATGCAGGGGCCACCACTGGTCTTTGATCTCTGTCAAGTGCTGGGGTCTGGATCACCGCCGCTGCTTTTCCTCCAATCGGGCCAAAGAAGCTGAGTGCGAGTTTACCTATAGCCCTCACACTGGAGACTTGCACACCATCATCATGGCATCCCAGGACGGTGGGTATCAGGTCACGGGAGGGCAGAGCGCATGTGTGTCCTGCTTTGGGGTCACTGGTGGCTTAGGGAGAAGGAGAGGGCCCCTGGGTGTCCGTGGCAGAAGGAGAGGGCACCCCTATCTCCCCCGGAGGACGGGGACACCCTTCTCTCCCCCGGAGGACGGGGACACCCTTCTCTCCCCCGGAGGACGGGGACACCATTCTCTCCCCCGGAGGACGGGGACACCATTCTCTCCCCCGGAGGACGGGGACACCCTTCTCTCCCCCGGAGGACGGGGACACCCTTCTCTCCCCCGGAGGACGGGGACACCATTCTCTCCCCCGGAGGACGGGGACACCATTCTCTCCCCCGGAGGACGGGGACACCATTCTCTCCCCCGGAGGACGGGGACACCATTCTCTCCCCCGGAGGACGGGGACACCCTTCTCTCCCCCGGAGGACGGGGACACCCTTCTCTCCCCCGGAGGACGGGGACACCATTCTCTCCCCCGGAGGACGGGGACACCATTCTCTCCCCCGGAGGACGGGGACACCGTTCTCTCTCCCGGAGGACGGGGACACCGTTCTCTCCCCCGGAGGACGGGGACACCGTTCTCTCCCCCGGAGGACGGGGACACCATTCTCTCCCCCGGAGGACGGGGACACCATTCTCTCCCCGGAGGACGGGGACACCATTCTCTCCCCGGAGGAGGAGGACACCGTTCTCTCCCCCGGAGGACGGGGACACCATTCTCTCCCCCGGAGGACGGGGACACCGTTCTCTCCCCCGGAGGACGGGGACACCGTTCTCTCCCCCGGAGGACGGGGACACCATTCTCTCCCCCGGAGGACGGGGACACCATTCTCTCCCCGGAGGAGGAGGACACCGTTCTCTCCCCCGGAGGACGGGGACACCATTCTCTCCCCCGGAGGACGGGGACACCGTTCTCTCCCCCGGAGGATGAGGACACCATTCTCTCCCCTGGAGGACGAGGACACCATTCTCTCCCACGGAGGACGAGGACACCAGGGCTGGACAAGGAGAAGAGGTGAGCGCTGCGGGGAAACAGAGCATCATGAGGGACGGGGGATAGAGGAGCAGGAGAGGAACAGAGAAGCATGTGTGGGAACAGAGAAGCAGGGGGGGGTATCAGTGGAGCACAGGGGGGACCAGAGAAGCATGAGGGTAAGAGGAGCATGGGGGGGGGGGATAGAGAAGCATGTGGGGGAACAGAGAAGCAGGGGGAGAACCAGAGGAGCAGAGAGGGGGACAGAGGCGCATGGGGGCCGGCCGCCATGGGAGAGACTTGTCAAAGTGTATGAAGTCCAGGGCAATATTTTTGTCCCAGTCCAGCCCTGGTGTCCCTGTCCTCCAGGAGAGAGAATGGTGTCCTCGTCCTCGGGGGAGAGAATGGTGTCCTCCGGGGGAGAGAAGGGTGTCCTCCGGGGGAGAGAATTGTGTCCTCCGGGGGAGAGAAGGGTGTCCTCCGGGGGAGAGAAGGGTGTCCTCGTCCTCCGGGGGGAGAGAATGGTGTCCCCTACCTCGGGGGAGAGAAGGGTGTCCTCGTCCTCGGGGGAGAGAATGGTGTCCCCGTCCTCTGGGGGAGAGAATGGTGTCCCCGTCCTTTGGGGGAGAGAATGGTGTCCCCGTCCTCTGGGGGAGAGAAGGGTGTCCTCGTCCTCTGGGGAGAGAAGGGTGTCCTCGTCCTCGGGGGAGAGAATGGTGTCCCCGTCCTCGGGGGAGAGAAGGGTGTCCTCGTCCTCGGGGGAGAGAAAGGTGTCCTCGTCCTCTGGGGAGAGAAGGGTGTCCTCGTCCTCTGGGGAGAGAAGGGTGTCCTCGTCCTCTGGGGAGAGAAGGGTGTCCTCGTCCTCGGGGGAGAGAATGGTGTCCTCGTCCTCGGGGGAGAGAATGGTGTCCCCGTCCTCTGGGGGAGAGAATGGTGTCCTCGTCCTCGGGGGGAGAGAAGGGTGTCCCCGTCCTCCAAGGGAGAGAATGGTGTCCTCATCCTCCGGGGGTGAGAAGGGCGTCTGTCCCCGTCCTCCGGGGGAGAGAATGGTGTCCCCTACCCAGGGCCGATCCGCCCCATAGGCTCACTATGCAAGCCACTTAGGGCCCCGCAAAGCTGCGGAGGGCCCCCCAAATTACTAGAGCCCCCGCTTCTCACTTTAATGTAAGATGTCATTTCCGACAGCAGAACACCCCCTCCCCCGCTTCTCAACTTTAATCTTTGTGACACCATGTGACATGTCATTTTGCTTAGGGCCCCAGGGAGGTCAGGATAGGCACTAATGTATGTGATGTGGGCCCCAGGCAGAGCATTCTGTACTCGTACTGTGGTACTAGTCCTGACTCCTGGTGGGGTGATACTAAAATCTGGGGGCCACAGGTCACCCTATCACCACTCTAGGTCTGTCCCTCTTATGTGGTCGGGCGCTCTCCAAGGGGATTGGTGAAGAGTTATGGGTGACGGCATCACGGGTCAGGTAGAGGGCCCCTTAGCAAATTTTGCTTAGGGCCCCCGGTTAGGTCAGGATCGGCACTGCCCCTACCTCTGGGGAGAGACTGGTGTCCCCGTCCTCCGGGGGAGAGAATGGTGTCCCCGTCCTCTGGGGGAGAGAAGGGTGTCCCCGTCCTCCGGGGGAGAGAAGGGTGTCTGTCCCCGTCCTAAGGGGAGAAGGGTGGCACCCTCTCCTCCTCCAACCACCCAAGGATCAGCTCTTCCAATTTTGGCCAACACTGGGGCCCATCTGCTTCTCTTTCAAACAGCCAGGGGCCCACTCCTTCTCTGCCAACCACCCAGGTTCTCTCTCCTTCTCCCCCGGCCACCCAGGGGCCCTCTTCTTCACTAAATGGCCACCCAGGTGCCCTCTCCTTCTCCCACGGACACCCAGGGGCCCTCTCCTCCTCCAAACACCCAGGTGCCCTCTCCTTCTGCCACGGACACCCAGGGGCCCTCTCCTTCTCCCTAAGCCACCAGTGACCCCAAAGCAGGACACACATGCGCTCCCGTGACCTGATACCCACCGTCCTGGGATGCCATGATGATGGTGTGCAAGTCTCCAGTGTGAGGGCTATAGGTAAACTCGCTTCTTTGGCACGATTGGAGGAAAAGCAGCGGAGGCGATCCAGACCCCAGCACTTGACAGAGATCAAAGACCAGTGGTGGCCCCTGCATGGTGGGCCCACAATGCATGGGCACCGCCCCCGTCACCTCTGCCGCCCTCCCTATTCATGTGCCTGGCCCCTGTCAGGGCGCCGGACGCATGAAATACTATGGCGGGAATAGGCGGGGTGTGTATTTCGAAGTGATTAGAGCCAGAAGCTATTTTCACACCAAAGTTCCTCCTTGCCAATCAGCAGGCAGGTCAGTAAAACCTGTCTCCCGATTGGCCAAAGCTTTAGGCGATCCTATTGGATGCCTAACGCATTGGCGGAAAAGGAGACATGACGGAGGAAGCCTGAGGAGCCGAGCGGACACAGGAGCCACAGCCGCCGCTACAGAAGAAGAAGGAAGTGACGCGTATGACGGGTACAAGTGACTGCATATAGTGGGCACAATGGCTGCGTATGATGGGCACAAGTGGCTGCATATAGTGGGCACAATGGCTGCGTATGATGGGCACAAGTGGCTGCATATAGTGGGCACAATGGCTGCGTATGATGGGCACAAGTAGCTGCAAATAGTGGGCACACTGGCTGCGTATGATGGGCACAAGTGGCTGCAAATAGTGGGCACAATGGCTGCGTATGATGGGCACAAGTAGCTGCAAATAGTGGGCACACTGGCTGCGTATGATGGGCACAAGTGGCTGCATATAGTGGGCACAATGGCTGCGTATGATGGGCACAAGTGGCTGCATATGGTGGGCACACTGGCTGCGTATGATGGGCACAAGTAGCTGCAAATAGTGGGCACACTGGCTGCGTATGATGGGCACAAGTGGCTGCATATAGTGGGCACAATGGCTGCGTATGATGGGCACAAGTGGCTGCAAATAGTGGGCACAATGGCTGCGTATGATGGGCACAAGTAGCTGCAAATAGTGGGCACACTGGCTGCGTATGATGGGCACAAGTGGCTGCATATGGTGGGCACAATGGCTGCGTATGATGGGCACAAGTAGCTGCATATGGTGGGCACACTGGCTGCGTATGATGGGCACAAGTGGCTGCAAATAGTGGGCACACTGGCTGCGTATGACGGGCACAAGTGACCTACCCCAGTCTAGGATATTCATGGACCAAAGAAAAAGCAGCTGCGCATGCGCCGTGGACCCGCGATCAGCTGTGCTCTTGGCATACGAGCACCGGAAGTGACGCGGTACGATTTTTTCACAGGTCTGATCCCTACAGCTGGGAGGATGGTGGTGGTGGGGGGGGGTGATCCCTACAGCTGGGAGGATGGCGGTGGTGGGGGGGGGGTGATCCCTGCAGCTGGGAGGATGGCGGTGGTGGGGGGGGGTGATCCCTACAGCCGGGAGGATGGCGGTGGTGGGGGGGGGGTGATTCGTACAGCTGGGAGGATGGCGGTGGGGGGGGGGGTGATTCGTACAGCTGGGAGGATGGTGGTGGGGGGGGGGGTGATTCGTACAGCTGGGAGGATGGTGGTGGGGGGGGGGGGGTGATTCGTACAGCTGGGGGGATGGCGGTGGGGGGGGGGGTGATTCGCACAGTTGGGAGGATGGTGGTGGGGGGGGGGTGATTCGTACAGCTGGGAGGATGGCGGTGGGGGGGGGTGATTCGTACAGCTGGGAGGATGGTGGTGGGGGGGGGGGGTGATTCGCACAGCTGGGAGGATGGTGGTGGGGGGGGGGGTGATTCGTACAGCTGGGAGGATGGTGGTGGGGGGGGTGATTCGTACAGCTGGGAGGATGGTGGTGCGGGGGGGGTGATTCGTACAGCTGGGAGGATGGTGGTGGGGGGGGGGTGATTCGTAAAGCCGGGAGGATGGTGGGGGGGGGGTGATTCGTACAGCTGGGAGGATGGCGGTGGTGGGGGGGGGGGTGATTCGTACAGCCGGGAGGATGGCGGTGGTGGGGGGGGGGTGATTCGTACAGCCGGGAGGATGGCGGTGGTGGGGGGGGGGTGATTCGTACAGCCGGGAGGATGGCGGTGGTGAGGGGGGGGGGTGATTCGTACAGCTGGGAGGATGGCGGCGGTGGGGGATTGTGATTCGCACAGCCGGGAGGATGGCGGTGGTGGGGGGGGGGTAATTCGTACAGCCGGGAGGATGGCGGTGGTGGGGGGGGGGGTGATTCGCACAGCCGGGAGGATGGCGGTGGTGGGGGGGGGGTGATTCGTAAAGCCGGGAGGATGGTGGGGGGGGGGGGTGATTCGTACAGCTGGGAGGATGGCGGTGGTGGGGGGGGGGTGATTCGTACAGCCGGGAGGATGGCGGTGGTGGGGGGGGGGTGATTCGTACAGCCGGGAGGATGGCGGTGGTGGGGGGGGGTGATTCGTACAGCCGGGAGGATGGCGGTGGTGGGGGGGGGTGATTCCCACAGCCGGGAGGATGGTGGTGAGGGGGGGGGGGGTGATTCGTACAGCCGGGAGGATGGCGGTGGTGGGGGGGGGTGATTCGTACAGCCGGGAGGATGGCGGTGGTGGGGGGGGGGGTGATTCGTAAAGCCGGGAGGATGGTGGGGGGGGGGGTGATTCGTACAGCTGGGAGGATGGCGGTGGTGGGGGGGGGGGTGATTCGTACAGCCGGGAGGATGGCGGTGGTGGGGGGGGGGGTGATTCGTACAGCCGGGAGGATGGCGGGGGGGGGGGGGGGGTGATTCGTACAGCCGGGAGGATGGCGGTGGTGGGGGGGGGGCTGATTCCCACAGCCGGGAGGATGGTGGTGAGGGGGGGGGGGGTGATTCGTACAGCTGGGAGGATGGCGGTGGGGGGGGGGGGGGGATTCGTAAAGCCGGGAGGATGGTGGGGGGGGGGGGGATTCGTACAGCTGGGAGGATGGCGGTGGTGGGGGGGGGGGATTCGTACAGCCGGGAGGATGGCGGTGGTGGGGGGGGGGTGATTCGTACAGCCGGGAGGATGGCGGTGGTGGGGGGGGGTGATTCGTACAGCCGGGAGGATGGCGGTGGTGGGGGGGGGTGATTCCCACAGCCGGGAGGATGGTGGTGAGGGGGGGGGGGGTGATTCGTACAGCTGGGAGGATGGCGGTGGTGGGGGGGGGTGATTCGTACAGCCGGGAGGATGGCGGTGGTGGGGGGGGGGGGTGATTCGTAAAGCCGGGAGGATGGGGGGGGGGGGGGTGATTCGTACAGCTGGGAGGATGGCGGTGGTGGGGGGGGGGGTGATTCGTACAGCCGGGAGGATGGCGGTGGTGGGGGGGGGGTGATTCGTACAGCCGGGAGGATGGCGGTGGTGGGGGGGGGGTGATTCGTACAGCCGGGAGGATGGCGGTGGGGGGGGGGGGGCTGATTCCCACAGCCGGGAGGATGGTGGTGAGGGGGGGGGGGTGATTCGTACAGCTGGGAGGATGGCGGTGGTGGGGGGGGGGTGATTCGTACAGCCGGGAGGATGGCGGTGGTGGGGGGGGGGGTGATTCGCACAGCCGGGAGGATGGCGGTGGGGGGAGGGGGTGATTCGTACAGCTGGGAGGATGGCGGTGGTGGGGGGGGGTGATTCGTACAGCTGGGAGGATGGCGGTGGGGGGAGGGGGTGATTCGTACAGCTGGGAGGATGGCGGTGGGGGGAGGGGGTGATTCGCACAGCCGGGAGGATGGCGGTGGTGGGGTGATTCGTACAGCTGGGAGGATGGCGGTGGGGGGAGGGGGTGATTCGTACAGCTGGGAGGATGGCGGTGGTGGGGGGGGGGTGATTCGCACAGCCGGGAGGATGGCGGTGGGGGGGGGGGGGTGATTCGTACAGCTGGGAGGATGGCGGTGGGGGGAGGGGGTGATTCGTACAGCTGGGAGGATGGCGGTGGGGGGGGGGGGGGGTGAGGATGGTCCCGTGTACATGGAGCCTAAAAAAATACAGAAGAGCGGAACTTTACTTTTTGGGTAACATTTCACTTCAAAGATAAATCAAACCTAAAGTTCCACCTTAAACTTTCCCATTGAAATGAGGAATAAAATGGAAATGTGATTGTTGGTATTCAGAAGCTCTCCTCCTACATACACATTTTCTTCACAGTCTTTATTGCACACACCAAAACAATGTGACATTTTATTATACACGGGGGATGCTTTAAAAGCCAGAGAGTCTATGTTTTTTACGGACCTCAATAAGCCTCTGCTTTGGGGGCGGGGCTGGAGGCGGGGCTGTGTCACCGTTTGCTCCCTATCACAGAATGCAGCCTAATGTATCTGCATGTCTCTTTCTCCTCCGTCTCCCCCCCCCCCCCCCCCTCCGCTCTTTGTAGGTTTCTCATTGGATCTGCATGTTCTGTCCCGCCCCCCCCCCCGCTCTGTGTATGCCTCCTCGTTATGGTTCCTCGTCACTTCCGTGACAAATTGTGATGGGTTCACTGAGGGGTAGTGTCGTGAATCCCCTGGAACGCATCACATTTGGCATTGGAACGCATTGCGCATGCGCAGTTCGCCGCCACGTGACTTAGGCTGCATTCTGTGATAGGGAGCAAACGGTGACACTACACCGGCGAGCCTCCAGCTGTTAAACTACAAGTCCCATGAGGCATTGCAAGACTGACAGTTAGAAAGCACGGCTCCCTCAGGCAGAGGCATGATGGGACTTGTAGCTCTACAAAAGCCGGAGGGCTGCCAGTTTGACACCCCTGGTATAGTCACACTGTGATTATTGAAACAGGAGGGGCTTAAATAAAACCTGCGCTCTAGGTGAAGGACGAATAACAGAGTGCGAAGGTCAGCAGAAAGTACACACAGAGTGCAGTGGTCAGGAGTAAGTACACACAGAGTGCAAAGGTCAATAGTAAGTACACACAGCATGCAGGGGTCAGGAGTAAGTAAACACAGAGTGCAGGGATCAGGAGGAAGCACACACAGAGTGCAGGGGTCAGGAGTATATACACACAGAGTGCAGGGATCAGGAGGAAGCACACACAGAGTGCAGGGGTCAGGAGTATATACACACAGAGTGCAGGGGTCAGGAGTATATACACACAGAGTGCGAAGGTCAGGAGTAAGTACACACAGAATGCAGGGATCAGGAGTAAGTACACACAATGCAGTAATCAGGAGTAAGTACACTCAGAGTGCAGGGATCAGGAGTAAGTACACACAGAGTGTGAAGGTCAGGAGTAAGCACACACAGAATGCAGGGATCAGGAGTAAGTACACACAGTGCAGGGATCAGGAGTAAGTACACACAGAATGCAGGGATCAGGAGTAAGTACACACAATGCAGTAATCAGGAGTAAGTACACTCAGAGTGCAGGGATCAGGAGTAAGTACACACAGAGTGTGAAGGTCAGGAGTAAGCACACACAGAATGCAGGGATCAGGAGTAAGTACACACAGTGCATGGATCTGGAGTAAGTACACACAGAGTGCAGGGATCAGGAGTAGGTACACACAGTGTGCAGGGGTCAGGTGTAAGTACACACAGAGTGCCGGGATCAGGAGGAAGTACACACAGAGTGCAGGGATCAGGAGGAAGCACACACAGAGTGCAGGGATCAGGAGTAAGTACACACAGAGTGTAGGGATCAGGAGGAAGTACACACAGAGTGCAGGGGTCAGGAGTAAGTACACACAGAGTGCTGGGGTCAGGAGTAAGTACACACAGTGCAGGGATCAGGAGGAAGTACACACAGAGTGCAGGGGTCAGGAGTAAGTACACACAGAGTGCAGGGATCAGGAGTAAGTACACACAGAGTGCAGGGGTCAGGAGTAAGTACACACAGAGTGCAGGGATCAGGAGTAAGTACACACAGAGTGCAGGGGTCAGGTGTAAGTACACACAGAGTGCAGGGGTCAGGAGTAAGTACACACAGAGTGCCGGGATCAGGAGGAAGTACACACAGAATGCAGGGATCAGGAGTAAGTACACACAGTGCAGGGATCAGGAGTAAGTACACACAGAATGCAGGGATCAGGAGTAAGTACACACAATGCAGTAATCAGGAGTAAGTACACTCAGAGTGCAGGGATCAGGAGTAAGTACACACAGAGTGTGAAGGTCAGGAGTAAGCACACACAGAATGCAGGGATCAGGAGTAAGTACACACAGTGCATGGATCTGGAGTAAGTACACACAGAGTGCAGGGATCAGGAGTAGGTACACACAGTGTGCAGGGGTCAGGTGTAAGTACACACAGAGTGCCGGGATCAGGAGGAAGTACACACAGAGTGCAGGGATCAGGAGGAAGCACACACAGAGTGCAGGGATCAGGAGTAAGTACACACAGAGTGTAGGGATCAGGAGGAAGTACACACAGAGTGCAGGGGTCAGGAGTAAGTACACACAGAGTGCTGGGGTCAGGAGTAAGTACACACAGTGCAGGGATCAGGAGGAAGTACACACAGAGTGCAGGGGTCAGGAGTAAGTACACACAGAGTGCAGGGATCAGGAGTAAGTACACACAGAGTGCAGGGGTCAGGAGTAAGTACACACAGAGTGCAGGGATCAGGAGTAAGTACACACAGAGTGCAGGGGTCAGGTGTAAGTACACACAGAGTGCAGGGGTCAGGAGTAAGTACACACAGAGTGCAGGGATCAAGAGTAAGTACACACAGAGTGCAGGGATCAGGAGGAAAGGAACAGGACAACTTCACTGCATCAAAGGGAAGATGGACGGGGCCATGTCCTGTCAAATCTTGGGTGAGAACCTCCTTCCCTCAGCCAGGACATTGAAATTGAGAGTCGTGGATTGAGAGTCGTGGATTGAGAGTCGTGGATAGGTCTTCCAGCATGACAATGACCCAAAACACACGGCCAAGGCAACAAAGGAGTGGCTCAAGAAGAAGCACATTAAGGTCCTGGGATGGCCTAGCCAGTTTGCAGACCTTGATCCCATAAAAAAATATGTGGAGGGAGCTGAAGGTTCGAGTTACCAAATGTCAGCCTCAAAACCTTAAAGCGGTTGTAAACCGCATAAACTTTTTTTTTTTTCCCCCAAACCTGCAATGCAAAAGGCATAATAGGCTAGTATGCACCGCATACTAGCCTATTATAAAAATACTTACCTCGGAACGAGGTGTGTACCACTTACCTGGTCCACGCCGAGCAGGATGTCATCTTGCTCCGGCGTGTCTTCCGGGTATCGCCGCTCCAGCGCTGTGATTGGCTGGAGCGGCGATGACGTCACTCCCGCGCGTGCGCGCGGGAGATTTAAAATCGGCAGGGTCCGGCGGATGCCGGTCCTTCAGCCGTGGATTCCCCCCTGCGCATGCGCCGCCCGCATTGCGGGGGGAATATCTACTAAACCGTGCAGGTTTAGGAGATATTCTCCTTACCTACAGGTAAGCCTTGTTATAGGCTTACCTGTAGGTAAAAGTCCAAATAGTGGGTTTACAACCACTTTAATGACTTGGAGAGTATCTGCTGAGACTAGTGGGACAAAATCCCTCCTGGGCTGTGTGCAAACCTGGGGGCCAACTCATGTTCTGCAAAGGGGTCAAATACTTATTTTACTCATTAAATTGCAAATCAATTTATAACTTTTTGGAAATGTTTTTTTTTCTGGATATTTTTGTTGTTATTCTGTCTCTCACTGTTAAAATAAACCGACCACTAAAATTATAGACTGATCGTTTTTTTGTCAATGGGCGAATGTAGAAAATCAGCAGGGGGTCACATACTTTTTCCCCTCACTATAGGTGTGCGCAGCGTATTGCATCAGAGTGTTCACCCCAAAATCTCAAACTTTTCTCTGCAGCCTCAGCTGCACTGGGCAGTGAATGAATAGGAAGTGCTCTCATTTGTGCTTACATTTGTTTGCTAATTCTCTCCAGTGTTTCCTAAAATTCTTACAATGTATCTCTTACTAACTACTAATAGCTAGATTCAGGATGGCGAGCGCATACTTGCAGCGGCGTAGCTTAAGGCATTTAAGCTACGCCGCCATAAGTTAGCGAGGCAAGTACATGATTCACAATGGTGTAGATTCAGGTACGGGCGCGCAATGATACGGCGGCGCAGCGTATCGTATTTACTCTACGCCACCGTAACTTACAGGAGCAAGTGCAGTATTCACAAAGCACTTGCTCCGTAAGTTGCGGCGGCGTAGCGTAAATGGGGCCGGCGTAAGCGTGCGTAATTCAAATGTGGAAGGGGGCGTGTTTTATGTAAATGTATGATGACCTGACGTGATTGACGTCCGTGTACACATCCCAGTGTGCATTGCTTCCAAGTACGGCGCAACAACGTATTGGTTTCAACGTGAACGTAAATTACGTCCAGCCCTATTCGCGAACGACTTCCATACTTAACATTGGCTGCACCTCATAATAGCAGGAGCAACGTTACGCCGAAAAAGCCTAACGTAACCGACGTAAATACATTGCGACGGGCGTACGTACGTTTGTGAAACGGTATATCTAGGTAATTAGCATATTCTACGCCGACAACAACGGAAGCGCCCCTAGCGGCCAACGTTATATATTGCACACAATTCTACGCCGCCGCAATCAAGTTATGTCGGTGGAGGAAGTCTATTTTTTAAGAGTATCTGCCTTTGAGAATCGGCGTAACGATACGCGGGCGCGGATTTCAAATTACAGCGGCGTATATGGAGATACGGCGCCGTAAAAGGTACGTGAATCTACCCCAATGTACTTGCCTGCTAAGTTACGGCGGCGTAGCCTAAAGCGGGCGGGCGTAAGGGCGCCTAATTCAAATTTGTCTGAGGGGGTGTGTTTTATAATAATGAGGCTTGACCCGACGTGATTGACGTTTTTTTTTAACTGCGCATGCGCCGGGCGCCTATATTTCCCAGTGTGCATTGCGGCTAAGTCCGCCGCACGGGCCTATTGATTTAGACGTGGACGTAAACTACGTAAATCCCTATTCACGGACGACTTACGCAAACGACGTAAAATTTTCGAATTTCGACGCAGGAACGGCGGCCATACTTAACATTACTATTCCATCTATTTGATGGAATAATTTTAGGCCGCTAATGCGTTACGTAAACGGCGTATCTGTACTGCGTCGGCCGGGCGTACGTTCGTGAATAGGCGTATCTACTGATTTACATATTCTACGCCGACCGCAATGGAAGCGCCACCTAGCGGTCAGCCTAAAAATTACACTTTAGGATACGAGGGTGTAAGACACTTACGCCGCTCGTATCTGAGCCTAATTTAAGCGTATCTGGTTACCAGAATACGCCTAAATTAGCGCCGACGCAAATTCTGACTTAGACTGACGTATCTACTGATACGCCAGCCTAAGTCTCTCTGAATCTGGCTATACGTTACTAAGATGTTTTTTTTTTTATATATATATATGACCCTCAGCTCCATCTCAGGTCCCATTCACACTGGCGGACTGAATCTCTGCGATTTTGCCTGCAATTCCAAATCGCGTGGCAATTCCTGCAAAACACGCAATGTGCCTTTGAGTGCCATTCATTCAAAATGGTACCCCAAACGTGGTGCAATTTTGCCGCTATTGTCGCGTGACAGAATCCCTCTGCAATTGTGGCAAAACACGCCTTTAACCAATTAAGGACCGCCTCCTGCACACAGGGCCGGTGCAAGCTTTTTTTACACCCTAGGCGAAACCAAATTTTGCCGCCCCCCCCCCCTATTGACTCCACTCCCTTTGCCCTGTTCTGTATACCCCACCTTTTTAATAAAGTGCCCATCAAATGCAGCCTCACCAGCACCCATCAATGAAGCCTCACCAGCGCCCATCAAATGCAGCTTTACTAGCGTCCATTAATGAATGTTTGCTTGCTTCTATTCATTTGGGAGTGGGCAACAGACACAGTCCTTCCCCACCCATGCGCCTCTAACACTATGTGCGAATGGATTGGCGACTGCCTGCTGCTGATGAGACTTAGTTGCTTGCTGCAGAGAGAAGAGAGTAGAAACATCAGTGGCCGGGCACCCTAGGGAGCAGTACGCCCTAGGCGGCTGCCTAGTTTGCCTAGTGGTAGCACCGGCCCTGATTACATGCCAATGACACAATACTTCAGGGTGCCTACGACTGCCATCATACACATAGTCATCCTCATCACATGCCAATGCTACGTGACATTAGGGCACCTACCACAGCCAGCTATATCTAATGGTGATGCTACCAGACACTGGGATACCTACCTCTACCATCCTTATCGCATGGCAACGCTATCAGACTCCAGGGTACCTACCAATTACATCTTACACATAGTCATCCCTGTCATGTGCCAAAGCTAAAAGGACATTAGGTTACCTGTCACTGCCAGCTAAAACACATGGAAATTCTACCAGATACTGGGGTACCTACCAGTGACACCATACACATGGTCATTCTCATCACATGCCAGTAGTAAAAGATATTATCTACCACTGCCACCTGCATCACTATAAGACAGAGTCCCCCCAGTCCATAGTATATACATAGCAGTATATGATATCACTGAGCTCCCCTCTGATGTCTTAAACTTCTAATACTCAGGGATGTATTTACTAAAGTTTCCTTTTCTGATGGTCCTGACTTCCTGTACATGTAATAGCAGTCTCTGGCCATCTCTTGTGAGATATAATCCAAGCCTTATATTCCTATTAGTGCCCAGGCACACGGGGCTGCCAGGACAGTACTCACCTCCAGCTCACAGGGGATCATGTCAGTGGGCGGAATCCTGATGCTGGCTCTGAGGCCTCGTACACACGGCCGAGGAACTCGACGTGCCAAACACATCGAGTTCCTCGGCCAGTTCAGCCCTGAAGCCGCCGAGGAGCTCGGCGGGACGAGAGCTCCCATAGAACAACGAGGAAATAGAGAACATGTTCTCTATTTCCTCGTCGAGCTCCTCGTCGGCTTCCTCGGCGAAATTGTACACACGACCAGTTTCCTCGGCAGAATTCAGCCAGAAACTCGGTCGGAAGCTGAATTCTGCCGAGGAAACTGGTCGTGTGTACGGGGCCTGAGCTCTCAGTGCTCTACGGTGAGTGGCTGAGCTGTGTGTAGGGTCTCTGTACAGGACACACATGGGCTGCGAGGAGGGGGAGCAACACAGTACAGGGAGAGGAAGAGCGCTGTGTGTCTGTCTGTCACACAGACTTTTTCCACAGGCCTCTTCCACTCGCTTTCTCCTTTGACTGGCTGCTGTTAGAGGGAGAAGACAGTAACAAAAACTCCCTCCAACAGCTGTTGTAGTTCCTGCTCAGTGCCCGTTCACCAGCTACCCAAATGTAACGGTGGCGCCACTCCCATCATACAGCGGGATAGAGAGCAAGGAACTGACAAGCTCTCAGTGCCTCCTCCTCCATAGTACTGCATGGCGCTCCCTTGACAGCGGCATCACTACTGACACAGGCGGGTAGAGAACAAGACACTGACAATTACCCGGCGCCCATTCCTCCTGGTGGAACGTAGGTAGGGAAGCCAGTGACAGTGGCTGCGCTCTAGGTGGCAGTGCGCTCTAGGCGGCTGCCTACTTCGCCTAGTGGTAGCGCCGGCCCTGCCTGCACATATACGTTGGCAGAATGGCACGGCTGGGCACAGGCACGTACCTGTACGCGTGGACGACCCGGTCCGAAGCTCCGTGACCACGCCCGTGGGACCCGCCGACCCAATTGCCGCCGGTGTCCCGCGATTGGTCACAGGAGCTGAAGAACGGGGAGAGGTGTGTGTAAACCTGTTATAGGGAACGACGATCAGTGACGTCACACCTACAGCCACGCCCCTTACAGTAAGACTCACTCCCTAAGGGCCCTTTCACACTTATACGACTTGTCTCATGATTTTGGACTGCAAAATCGTATGACAAGTCATTCTCCATTATTTTCAATGACTACCATTCATACTGGCATGACTTTAAGTAGTGCCGACTTCAAAGTAGTCCTTGCACTACTTTGGTCCGATTTTGATGCCACTTACACAGGCATTCATTGAAATTGCGGTCGCGAATCGCAGCAAAATCGCGGTAAAGTCGCGGCCGCGAAATCGCGGTAAAATCGTGCGACTTTGAAGTCGTACAAGTGTGAAAGGAGCCTTAGGGCACACTTAACCCCTTAGCGCCCCCTAGTGGTTAACCTTTTCACTGCCATTCTCAATTTCACAGTAACAGTGCATTTTTATAGCACTTTTTGCTGTGAAAATGACAATGGTTCCAAAAATTGGTCAAAAGTGTCCGATGTGTCCGCCATAATGTCGCAGTCATGAAAAAAAAACACCGATCGCCGCCATTACTAGTAAAAAAAATTATTAATAAAAATGTCATAAAACTATCCCCTATTTTGCTAACGCTATAACTTGCGCAAACCAATCGATAAACGCTTATTGCGATTTTATTACCAAAAATAAGTAGAAGAATATGTATCGGCCTAAACTGGGGAGAATTTTTTTTTTTTTGGGGGATATTTATTATAGCAAAAAGTTAAAAATATTTACAAAATAGGGGGTATTTTTATGTCATTTTTATTAATATATATTTTTTACTAGTAATGACGGCGATCAGCGTTTTTTTTTTCGGTATTGCGACATTATGGCGGACACTTCGGACACGTTTGACACATTTTTGGGACCATTGGCATTTTTATAGTGATCAGTGCAATAAAAATGCATTGGATTACTATAAAAATGCCACTGGCAGTGAAGGGGTTAACACTAGGGGGCGGGGAAGGGGTTAAGTATGTTCCCTGGGTGTGTTCTTACTGTGGGGGGGGGGGTGACCTCACTAGGGGAAACACTGATCCTCTGTTCATACATTGTATGAACAGAAGATCAGCATTTCCCCTGCTGACAGGACCGAGAGCTGTGTGTTTACACACACAGCTCCCGGTCCCCGCTCTGTACCGAGCGATCGCGTGTGCCCGGCGGCGATCGCGCCCGCCGGGCACACGCACGGGAGTCGGGGGCGAGCGGGGGGCGCGTGCGCACGCGCGCCCCTAGTGGCGGCTGAGAGAGAGGACATTATACTACGTGCTCTCGCCCAGCCGAGCCGACCTGCCGACGTAGAACGGCGGTGCGCGGTCGGCTAGTGGTTAAATGCCACTTTAAAGAGTTAAATTGCGCTGTTCTGTATGTTCACGTGCAGCTTTAAAGCAGAGTTCTGCCCGCCCTTTAAAAATTAAGTCAGCAGCTATATTATAGCTGCTGACTTTTAACACTAACTTGTCCTGGAGTCCAGCGATGTCGGCACTGCAGCTGATGTTACCATCGGGTGGTTGGGTGCTGCCGCCGCAATTGCGGGTAAGGGAATCCAGCAGTGTAGCCTTTCGGCTTCACGGTCGGATCCCTACTGCGCATGTGCAAAGCGTGCTGCTCCCTCTCACTGGCCTGTCAGAAGGGGAGAGAGGAGAGGAGAGGGGAGAGAGGACCAGCAGCAGAACTAGAAGCTTCTCCTTCCACTGTTCCCTGGAAAAAATTGTCTGTATATACAGCTGAATATAAATATATCAATTGTGGAAAAAAATGTACAACAGTGTGTGTTTAAGATAGAAAATAGTGCTGGTCAAAAGCCAGCCTTTCCTGCAACTGCTTGATTCTCCCATCAACACAGTCAGGGAATCCCTCCCATGAAGCCACAGTGATTACTGCTACTGGCTACAATAGCCGCTAGCAATAATTGCATATAAAATCCGACAGGCTTGATCTATTCTCCTTGATCTAATTCGTCTTTAAGATGGCATGGCAGAGGGTGTAAAAATCCTGGACGCTAGCAATAATTGCATATAAAATCCGACAGGCTGGTTGTACCCAAGTTTAACTATTCTCCTTGATCCTTTAAAGTGGTTGTAAACCCCCAAAACCAAAAAAAAATGTAAGACAAGGCATAATGAGCTAGCTCATTATGAATTATTTACTTTAGATCGAAGCCCCCAAAGCCGTCCTCGTCTCCCCCCCGGGCATGCAGACATCTGCCCCGGAGGTTACTTCCGGGTATCGCCGCTCCAGGGCTATGATTGGCGGGAGGGGCAAAGACGTCACTCTGCGCATGCACGGGGGAGCCGTCAAAACCAGCATTCTCAGTGCGCCTGCGCAGTTATCTACGGCGCGCATGCGCCGTAGACAACGGTGCATCCTTTGTGGCAAATATCTCCTAAACCGTGTAGGTTTAGGATATATTCCAAACACCTACAGGTAAGCCTTAATCTAGGCTTACTTGTAGGTAAAACAAGTAAGAGAGGGTTTACAACCACTTTAAGATAGCATGGCAGAGGGTGTAAAAATCCTGGATGGCCGCACACCGTTGAAGTCATCTTTATTAATATCTTGTATGACATATAAAATCCAATACAGTTACTTCATGTTACAGAAACCAGGGAGAAGCCACTGACGCATTTCACACCGAATAGTGGTGCTTAATCATGCTATGATTAGGCACCACCATTCGGTGTGAAACACGACAGCTGCTTCTCCCTGTTTTCTGTAACATGAAGTAACTGTATTGGATTTTATCTGCCATACAAGATATTAATAAAGATGCCTTTAACGATGTACGGCCATCCAGGACTTTTTTTTCCCTCCTCATTCATTGCAGAGCCAGCACCTGTAAGTTCTTAATAGTGCGTGTGCTTTAGAGGTCTGAGGCTTGGAGCGGCAATTCTTTCCTATGGCAGAGGGTGTGTCCTATGCCTACATACTTTTTCTAATAGGTGTCCCTCATTCCCTTCTCAAAAAGTTGGGAGGTATGCATGTACATTCCAACCCAGAGGCAGACTGACATTACTTGCCAACATACTTAAAGGGGATGTAAAGGTACAATTTTTTTTTGGTGTGGAGTGTCATGCTCGCCCCCTCCCTTGGACTACAGGAGAGACAGGACACTCTCTACATTGCAGATAGAGAAAGGAGCTGTGTGTTAGTGGGCGTCCTGACTCTCCTGCAGTCCAAGGGAGGGGGCGAGCATGACACTCCACACCAGGGAGAAAGCCTCACATTACTGTGTGTAGTTACAGACAGAAGAACAGGAAGTGAGGATTTCTCAGAAGAAAGAAGGACATTTAAAAGCAAAATGGAAGGATGAGGTAAGTGAAGGAGGACTGCACTACGGTAAAGGAAGCTATTTAGGGGGGAAAAATTGTACCTTTACAACCCCTTTAACCACTTAAGGACCGCCTCCTGCACATATATGTCGGCAGAATGGCACGGCTAGGCACAAGCACGTACAGGTACGTCCTCTTTAAGTGCCCAGCCGTGGGTCGCGGGCACGCCCCCGCGGTGCGCGACACGGTCCGGAGCTCCGTGACCGCGGGACCCGCGGACCCGATCGCCGCTGGAGTCCCGCGATCGGTCCCCGGAGCTGAAGAACGGGGAGAGCTGTGTGTAAACACAGCTTCCCCGTTCTTCACTGTGGCGCCGTCATTGATCGTGTGTTCCCTTTTATAGGGAAACACAATCAATGACATCACACCTACAGCCACACCCCCCTACAGTTAGAAACACAAATGAGGTCACACTTAACTCCTTAAGCGCCCCCTTGTGGTTAACTCCCAAACTGCAATTGTCATTTTCACAGTAAACAATGCATTTTTTGCTGTGAAAATGACAATGGTCCCAAAAATGTGTCAAAATTGTCCGAAGTGTCCGCCATAATGTCGCAGTCAAGAAAAAAAACGCTGATCGCCACCATTAGTAGTAAAAAAAAAAAAATTAATAAAAATGCAATAAAACTATCCCCTATTTTGTAAACCCTATAAATTTTGCGCAAACCAATCGATAAACGCTTATTGCAATTTTTTTTACCAAAAATAGGTAGAAGAATACGTATCGGCATAAACTGAGGAAAAAAAACAATGTATATATTTTTGGGGTATATTTATTATAGCAAAAAGTAAAAAATATTGAATTTTTTTCAAAATTGTCGCTCTATCTTTGTTTATAGCGCAAAAAATAAAAACCGCAGAGGTGATCAAATACCACCAAAAGAAAGCTCTATTTGTGGGAAAAAAAGGACGCCAATTTTGTTTGGGAGCCACGTCGCACGACCGCGCAATTGTCAGTTAAAGCGACACAGTGCCGAATCGCAAAAACTGGCCAGGTCCTTTAGCTGCCTAAAGGTCCGGGTCTTAAGTGGTTAAAGTAGGAATTTCACTGCAGCAAAGAGCCTGGGTATTTGTAGCTGATGGCAAGACTTCTAAGAAATAACATAAGAAATACCTGTCACAATGCAAGAGGGTTGAACCATCTGGCCTGACTTCAGTCCAAAATTGAAAATGAAAGTTTAAACATGTTGGTCTTCTTCTTTTTTTTTATGTTTTAAGATGTTACCATGGTATAGCTAGACAGACGTTGAATGCAGAGGAAGAAGCGTCACAATCTTATCCTCACCGAATCGTAGAACACCTTATATTCATTGAAAAAATGCAAGGCATTCTGTGAATGGTGGAGGTGCCAAGCGAGTGACCCCCTGTGATCAGTGCAGAGGGAAAGCTACTCGCACAGAACCCGAAAGATCACAGCTCTCACTGTATGTAACGCAGACTACTGAAAGACTGTCTGTGATTTACACCATCCCCAGTTGCCCGTTTGATATCAGATATGTTTACTTACAACGAGCCAAGTTGATCCAATGTAAGCGTCCAAAAAATAAAATTCCTGGAGTTACGTTTTAAATATCACTTTTGGGTGAACTGGCCCTTTAAATATTTGCCCTCCTGCCCATGAGCACAGACCAAGAAAAGTGCCAAATAAAAAAGTGTGCAGCCAGTTCAAGACTGAAGATAATGAAAAAACCCAATTGTGAATTATAAACCTTTAGAATCACTTTAACCAGTTCCTTACTGAGCAATACTAAAATGACGTTGGCACAAACCTTCTCTCCCTCCGGGTGGAAGTCATATGACGTTCTGGGCTTCTCTGCTGTCTAGGGGGTGCACACGCGTGCACCCGCAGCATCACTCAGGACCCGGTGCGCGTGCCGGGTGGCCGAAATGGCCACCGGGCACCCGCGATTGCCCGTGATCACAGCAGGACCGTGAATCTATGTGGGTAAGCACACAGATCCATGTCCTGTCAGAGGAGACCGATGTGTGTTCCCAGTACAGAGGAACACACATCGGTCCCCTCCCTTTGTGAGTCCCCTCCCCCTACAGTTAGAATCACTCCCTAGGGAACATATTTAACCCCTTGATCTTCCCCTAGTGGTAACCCCTTCACTGCCAGTGACATTTACACAGTAATCAGTGCAGTTTTATAGCACTAATCGCTGTATAAATGTGAATGGTCCCAAAAACATGTCAAAAGTGTCCGATATGTCCGTCGCAATGTCACGGTCACAATAAAAATCGCAGAACGCTGCCATTACTAGTAAAAAAATAAAAATAAATTAAAATGCCATAATTCTATCCCCTATTTTGTAGACGCTATAACTTTTGAGCAAACCAATCAATAAACGCTTATTGCATTTTTTTTTTTTTTTACCAAAAACATGTAGAAGAATACATATTAGTCTAAACTGAGGAAAACATTTATTTTTTTTAATTTGGCTATTTAGTAAATCAAAAACTAAAAATGTTTGTGTTTTTTTCAAAATTGTTGCTTTTATTTTGTTTATAGCGCAAACAATGAAAATCGCAGAGGTGATCAAATACCACCAAATGAAAGCTCTATTTGTGGGGGAAAAAAATAAAGATTTCATATGGGTAACAGTGTTGCACAACCGCGCAATTGTCATTCAAAGTGCGACAGTGCTAAAAATTGGTCTGGGCAGGAAGAGGGTGAAAATGCCCGGTATTGAAGTGGTTAAAGAGGAACTGCAGTTTGCTCATATAATTTGTAATAAAAAGGTCAATGGAATACACACACCGCATAGGAGGGAGGAGTCTAGGAATGGCGCGGTCGGAGTGGAGGAGTTGCTAGACGGGAGCCCTCGCTCTCCAGCCCTGCGCTGACCGTGGAGCCGTGAAGGGAAGCGAGGGGCCCGGACCTCTCCCCGCTTGACCACCTCCCCCCCGCGGCTCAGAGATGCTGTCCCTGCGCTGTAAACTCACCCCCTTCTTTCGGATCCCGGCTGCCTGAGATTCTCCTGGCCTGCAGCGTGGACGGCGTGTACGGCTCTTCCTGTGTTGCGGTGATTGAGGCTTGCAGCGCAGAGCGGTGAGGACGGCGCTCGTAAAGCCCAAACACACAGAACACACAGAGCGGGAGGGGCTGCAGGGAGGGAAGCGAGGTGAACCGAGCCCTTCGTGAGAGCAGAGCAGCTCGTGCGCTCGGCGGCCCCCCCCCCCCCATTCCCTGGGGTGCGCGTGCAGCTGTACTAAGTCGCGGTGGACCGCGGCATGTGGGCCCCCACATGGGGAGCAGTGGTTGACAGGAAAGAGACCCAGCACCTCATAGCTCAAGTATCCCAAAGTAAATTAAAAGAAAGAGAAGCGTGTAAGTAAGGAGCTGGCTCCAAGAAGATCTCCAATAAGCGGGTAAGATTTAAAAATGTTACACCAATCGTTTCTCCAAGGTTTTTTCAAAATCAATGGACCTGTGAGCACACCATATTCATCAAAGCGGTGAGTACAACGCTTCTCACATGAACTAATATTAATGAGATACCTGCAATAGAGGTGGTAATGTTTCATATGAGATTGGGATGAAGATAAGAAATTGGTGACATAAGCGACATGTGCTTAGTAAGATAACTACCAGGGTGGATAAACTATATTTGTCTGTCGGAGGTCACCTCCCTTGTTAATTTTCCATTTCTATTTTTTATTCCGATAACGCGGACATTTGGATATTTGAGCGCTGGGACACTTGGATAATCAATTTATATTATACTTTGAGAAAGCTCCAGACAGAATAAACAGGCAGTAGTGGGTGCTCGCGAGTAAATGTCATAGGCAACTTGAACAGCTAAATGGCATATTGGATATATATTTATGTGGCACCCAGGAATTTTTTTTTTTTTTTTTTTTTTTTTTGAGAAACACGCTCGAAAAGCCTGTCAGCCGGATGTAAGCCTCATTGCTCACAGCAATACCTCACTGAAGGAAATACACTGAGATAAAAAAAGAGTTTATTTAAAAAAAAAAAAAAAATATATAAATAAATAAAATGTGTAGCTCAACTCAGTAGAAAAGTGCTGTGTAGACGCGAGACTTATTCAAGTGACGGACCCAGTAGGATCCTCTTGGGCTATTACCCCCAAAACTCCCTGCCAGCTCTGTAACCTCAAAAAAAGAAAAAAAAAAAAAAACAGAAAAACCTCTCGGAGCTCTGTTTTTTTCTCCCCTGTCCTCTCCCCCCCCCTTTTTTTTCTTTTTTTTCTCCCCTCTATTAGAGAGAGAAAGGGGGTTCACATAGACTGGTATGCCCCCCTGGCCCAAAACGAAATTACTATAAAACGTCCATAAACCTCTGGTTGGCATATCGTGGGCGCAACACGGGCACAGTAAAGAGCGGTTGTAAACAAGATTACTGTAAAACCAAGAGGGTTGTAAGATGACCACAAGGGGAAGGGGAGCGAAAGGGGGGGCAATCCCAAAGGTTCCCCGGTTAAGTCAAAGCCCAGGCCCGATGTGTAAATTTGTGACACATGGGACAAACGGAGATAACCAGCCCGTTGAAAAACTACTAACGGGTAGAGGAAGCCAGGTAGAAAAAGATAAGAAGAGAGACAAGAAAAAAGGGGCTACCAACACACTGGCCGACTTAGAAACACTCTCAGAAACATTCTTAGAGACTAGATCTGACCATGATGGAGAGAGTGAATTAGAACAGGGAAATAAGGAAGAAACCCAGGATATGACACTCCTACCAACAAAAATGGAAATGGAGGGAATGTTTGCTGCCCTAGAAAGATCAATCAAATCGCAAATGGAAAGAATGGAGAAAAATATGGGGCATATATTGGAAAGAGTTGAAGAAGTAGAGAAAAAAGTCGACTCAAATGTAACCTCAGTTAAAAAACTAGAAGATGAAATAAAAGCATTAAAAATTAATCAACGAGAACAGGCGTATAAAGTAGAAGATCAGGAGAATAGAGATAGAAGGAAGAACATTAGAATACGCGGAGTTCCTGATACCGCACAAACTGAGGACTTGCCAGAAATAATAAGGAAAATTTGTAACCCAATATTAGAAAGAGAAATAACGACCCCCCTTAGAATAGAACGAGCGCATAGGATAAGACGAGCCAGAGAGAGATCACAGGATTATCCAAGAGACATTATTGTGCGATTTGAAAGTTGGGAAGAGAAAAACCAACTTTGGAGAAACCTGAGAGGGAAGTCGCCATTGGAATATGATCAACATAATATCCAAATTTACCAAGACCTGTCCCAAGAGACGTTAAAAAGAAGAAGAAGTTTAAAACCATTGTTGGGGATCCTACAAGAGCAAGACATTCAGTACAACTGGGGATTCCCAGCATGTTTGATAGGGAGGAAAAACGGGACTTCGGCAAGACTGAGGTTCATCGAGGAAATACCAGAATTTTGTAATAGCTTAGGCATCCCAATACCAAAAAATTAATAATGATCTCGACTGCCGGAGAAGAGGGGGGGGAGAGGGGGGAGGGCGGGGGGACGGGACGGGAGGGGCTAAGATAGTAAGCAACTAGCAGGGGATGGGGGAGAGGGGAGACCCGGAGAGCACCCCTTCACCTAGTAAGCCATCGGAGTGGGAAGGGGGAGGGGGGAGACCCAGAAAGCGCTTCTTCACCACTTCCCCAGTATAGGGAGATAGGAGACCGGGCTAAAATAGAACTCCACCTCAGCCTGAGGAGCAAAAGAGCGCCAGGAGCGCCAAATAGAAAAAGCTCTAAATGACCAGAAGGTCAGGGATCGAATGGGGGGAAGGGGGGGAGGGGGTGGGGGGGAGAAAGCCCCAAATGAAGAACAAGGGGGCAAGATACGAGGGGAGGGGAGGGGGGGGAGGGAGAAGGGAGGGGGAGGAGGAGTTTGGGTGGGAAGGGAGAGGGGAGGATTGGGAAGGGGGGGGAAAGGGACTCAGATCTGTGTGTCATGTAGCAGGATAGAACATATATATCCGAGAAAGACAGAAAAGGGAAAAAAAAAAAAAAAATATGACAAACATAAATTTTTTAACATATAATGTAAGAGGTCTTAGTTGCCCTGAAAAAAGGCATATGGTATTAAGAGAAATTGAAAGGTATTCCGCTGAAATCGTTTTTCTGCAAGAGACACACATAACGTTGGATTCTAATGTTAGACTGTATTCTCGGGCAGTTCCCATTTGGTATTATGGGGACTCCCCAAAGAAAAGAGCTAAGGGGGTTGCCATAGGAATAGGGAATAATATCTCTTTTACAGTAGAAGATAGGAAGGTAGACCCGGACGGTCGTTATCTGTTCCTAAAAGGAGTACTCCAAGGAAAAAAATACACGTTAGCAAATATATACTGCCCAAATAACCAACCATACAAATATCTGAGGGGGATCTTGAACGCTTTAATGGACTTTAAATCAGGACATATAATACTAGCAGGAGACTTCAACCTCTCAATGGACTATCAACTGGATAGTACATCCGGGGCTCAGAGGCGAAATATTAAACAGTTTAGAATATTAAGAAAAAAAATGCATGACTACTGTTTAATAGATCCTTGGAGGATTACACATCCAAATAAAAGGGACTATACCTACTTTTCTCCCGTCCACGGAACATACTCAAGACTGGACTATATAATGGTAGACCACGAGTTACTGGAAGAGGTAGTTAAAACTTCAATAGGGGTAACCACAATTTCAGACCATGCTCCTGTAACAGTGGAAATTAGATTCAAAGAGACAGAGCAAAGAAAAGGATCATGGAACTTAAACGAAGAACTTATAGAGGATATAGAGGTAAACAACATAGTGAGAACGGATTTGGAGCAATATTTCACCCTCAATAACACACCTGAAGTAAGGGTAGCTACTGTATGGGAGGCCCATAAGGCATACATCAGAGGGAAACTAATCTCAATAGGAGCAGGGAAGAAAAAGATAAGAAAATTAAACATGAAAAAATTAACAACTGAGCTATTTGAACTGGAACAAATGCATAAGGAGCGAGGAGAAAATGAAATATACCAAGAAATTGTTGTAAAGAGGACCCAGCTTAGAGATCTTATGAAGGTTGAAACAAGAGACATATTTAAAAATGTTAGAAAGGAGAGGTATAAATGGGGGAACAAACCAGGGAAACTTTTAGCTAGAATATCTAGGGAAAAAAAAAAAAAAAACTACATAGAAAAAATAAAAAACCAAGATGGCCTTATGAAATATAAGACGTCCGAAATCGCGGAGTCCTTCCGGACTTTTTATAGCTCATTATATTCAATAAGAACTAATGAAACCCAAGAGCAAGAAAGGATGAGAAAAAGGAAAATCAGGGAATACTTAGAAGAAGTGAAATTACCTAAAATCTCCCAAAACGACATTGAATCCTTAGAGGCCCCAATAACTCAAGATGAGGTACACAGAGCCTTCCGGGAAACACCGTGTGGTAAGAGCCCAGGCCCCGATGGTTTGCCGATTAAATATTACAAAACATTTAAAGAACTTTTGATCCCAGAGATGTGCAACTATTTTAACAAAATAGGAGAGGAAGAGGAAATAAGAAAAGAATCTCTATTGGCAAATATTTCTATTATCCCTAAAACGGGAAAAGATGGAACGTTGTGCTCCAGCTATCGACCAATAGCATTGTTAAATGCAGATCTGAAAGTATACGCGAAAATATTAGCAACTAGGATAAAAAGTTTAATGCCGCAATTAATAAACCCAGATCAGGCGGGCTTTGTAGCGGGCAGAGAAGGAAGAGATAATAGCATAAGGACTCTGTTACTGTTACAACAAGATCCAAAAAAGAAGCCCCCAGTCGTACTCATGTCCTTAGATGCCGAAAAAGCATTTGACAGAGTCGACTGGGGGTTTATGATGGAAACCTTACAAAATATAGGCCTGGGACCAAGGTTCATGAAATGGGTAAAGAACTTGTATAGTCACCCGACGGCAAGGGTGAAGGTCAATGGGAGTATGTCGTCTGTGTTTAACATGGAAAACGGAACCAGACAGGGTTGCCCGCTCTCGCCTCTCCTATATGTAATAGCCCTGGAACCGTTGTTAGCAAAAATCCGGGAAAACCCGGGGATAGGAGGGGTGAGGGTGGGAGATGAAGAACACAAGGTGGCGGCGTATGCAGACGACATACTCCTATACTTGACCAAACCGAGAGTCTCCCTCCCTAATGTCATAAAGGAAATAAAAAGATACGGTGAACTCTCAAACTTTAAAATAAACCCGATAAAAACAGTAATTTTGAATTTAGGGATAGATAAAAAAGAAGCAGAAGAACTTCAGAAAGAGTTTCCATTTACATGGGAAAAAGAAGCTATAACGTACCTGGGTATAAAAATTACATCTACAGTTGAAAAACTCTATTCGGCCAATTTTGTCCCCTTAATCAACGACATTAACCAAGACCTGAAAAACCTAGCAAAAAAACATATCTCCTGGATAGGCAAGATTAATGCGTTCAAAATGATGATATTACCAAAGATAACATACAAACTTCAAATGCTCCCAATAAAAATACCGCAAAGCTTCTTTAAAGTAATTAAAACAGTAATTTTGAAATATATATGGGCAGGAAAAAAGGCTAGATTAAGCTATCCACTGCTGAGCATGAAAAAAAAAGGAGGGGGGTTGGGGCTCCCCGATATAAAAAGATATTATTTTGCTGTAAACTTAGCAAGGTTGGTAGAATGGACAAACGCATACACAAAAAAAAAATGGGTACGTATGGAAGAAATATTAAGTAGGACACAATTAAATAGAAATATATGGATACCACCGAAAATGAGGGAATTGAGCACGAACACACATAATATAACAAGGAACGTATTTAGAATATGGGACACAATATTTAGACGGGAAAAATGGGAGTATAACTCTCCATTAACCCCATTAGCAGGCACAAATTTTTTTCCACCAGGAAATGGAACACGTTTTGGAAAGCACCTAGGGGAGAAAAAATTAAAAGATATTGTTACACGTGGGAAAATTAAACTAAGACAAGAGATAAAAATAGGGGAAAAGGAACAAAATATGAGTGAATGGGAGTATTTGCAGTTAAAACACTTTGTGAGCACACTACCACAACCAATTAGGGAAGATAAGACACTATACCCAATAGAAAAAATATGCAGCATGGATAAGCCCCTGACACATGGAATATCAAAGGCATATGGGATATTAACAGAACTCGAGACTCAAGACACACTGCCTTTCTTAGAAAAATGGGAAAGCGATATCGGTAAAAAAATTGATAAAACACAAATGATAGGTGCAGTATACAATCATGCAGCGGACATTACCACCATAGAAGCAAACTATAAATGTATGGTGCGATGGCACCTGACCCCATCAAGAATGAGTAAGATTCATCCAAGAAATTCAGAGCTATGCTGGAGAAACTGTAAACAAAAAGGAACAACTCTACATATATGGTGGGACTGCCCGAGAATCCAGGAATATTGGAAAGAAATCTTGAAATATATTGTAGAAATAACAGGGGAGACGATTCTATGTAGCCCGCTGCCCTGTCTGTTTCATGGAACTGAAAAAACAAAAAAACAATATGGAACAACTCCGGTCCCAGTGTTATTAAATGCAGCTAAGGCTCTGATCCCAAAAAATTGGCTACATCCAAAGAGGCCATCAATTAAAGAGTGGATAGAAAGGGTGGAATATATAGAAGAGATGGAGTATCTGGCCTGCAGAGAGACAGGCGAAGAGGACAAATACAGGGTGGTTTGGGAAAAATGGAAAGTATTCAAATCCTCAGAAAAGTTTGCCCAGGGAATGATAGAAGCAGATAGCTGAGAAAGCATAAAGAAGATTACATGGCACACAGATCTGGGGGGGGGGGGGGGGGGGGGAAAGGGTTGGGACTAATAATGTTATACTAGCAAGGAATGCAGTCAGACTTGTTAAGCGGGGAAAGATTAATTAACAGTTTAAAAATGTTAAACCTGTAATGGAAAAAAAAAAAAAAAAAAAGGAAAGGAACTTAATCATAAGAAAAGGAAAAAAAAAAAACCCACGAATGATGCGAAGCCGCAAGAGAGACGCTAAGGGCGGGCGAACCGTGAGCTAGCCTCTCCGCTATATGTGAGCAGAGTCTGACGTGAAAAAAAAAAAAAAAAAAGAAAAAAAAAAAAAAAAAAAATAATTTGTAATAAAAACATGTTTGCCATTGTGAAGCTTCCCTCCAACCACAATGCATATTATTTTATCAGTGGCGGCTGGTGCTCAAAATTTTTTGGGGGGGGGGCACAAACAAATGAAAAAAAAAAGACAATTGCAGCCTCACTGTGCCCATCAAAGGCAGCCACTGTGCCCATCAAAGGCAGCCACTGTGCCCATCAAATGCAGCCACTGTGTCATGCCATCAATTGTCGCCACTGTGCCATCAATTGTCGCCACTGTGCCATCAATTGTCGCCACTGTGCCATGCCAAACGCAGCCACTGTGCCATCAAACGCAGCCACTGTGCCATCAATTGTCGCCACTGTGCCATCAATTGTCACCACTGTGCCCATCAATTGTCACCACTGTGCCATGCCAAACGCAGCCACTGTGCCATCAAACACAGCCACTGTGCCATGCCATCAATTGTTACCACTGTGCCCACATCAATTGTCGCCACTGTGCCCACATCAATTGTCGCCACTGTGCCCACATCAATTGTTGCCACTGTGCCCACATCAATTGTCCCCACTGTGCCCACATCAATTGTCCCCACTGTGCCCACATCAATTGTAGCCACTGTGCCCGCATCAATTGTCCCCACTGTGCCCACATCAATTGTCCCCACTGGGCCCACATCAATTGTCCCCACATCAATTGTCCCCACTGTGCCCACATCAATTGTCCCCCACTGTGCTCACATCAATTGTCCCCACTGTGCCCACGTCAATTGTCCCCACATCAATTGTCCCCACTGTGCCCAAATCAATTGTCCCCACTGTGCCCTGTAAAATGCTGCCAGTCAGATTGCCCCCCCGCCTGGCACTTACCTTTCTGGAGTTCGCCATCCTCCTTCCACGGTCCCTCGATGTCTTCTGCCGCCCTCGCTGGCTCTGATAGGCACTTTCGCACAGCCAACCAGCTGCCGTTATTCAGATAGCCGGCGCCCAATGTCCGGTTATCTGAATAGGCTGGCCACAATAACATACACTCATGCAGTGCATGAGTGTATGTTATTTCAGCGGTGCTGCAGAACGAAATTTTAAAAGCCTTAAAGGGCCCTTTTTTTCTTTTTTTTATGACTACAGGAGGGGGGGGGGGGGCGGCGCCCGGGCGCCCCCTATGGACGGGCTGCCACTGTATTTTATATATACTGTATGTAAAATATTCTCTCTCCACTGAGTCTGGCTACAACCATTTTAACTGTGGGCAGTTTAAGCCGCTGCCTATTTACTTCCTGGATTTACACAGACACACACCTCTAGCTCTGCAGCTCTGATTGCCCCTCTTATGACTCGTCCCCCCTCCCTTCCTGGCAAACTCTTACTAGAGTTAGAGAGAGAGTAGTGCATGATATCATAAGATTTGGCTAATGACCAGACAAGAAATATAAAGGGGGCTGTATAAGGTATTTACTGGCAGCAAAAAAAATGTTTTACTATCCAAAGTTAAAACAACAAGGGCAGAAGATTTAATAGATGGAAAGATGGAAAATGGCTGAAGTTCCTGCACCTGTACTCCATTTTAACCACTTAACCCCCGGACCATATTGCTGGTCAAAGACCAGAGCACTTTTTGCGATTCGGCCCTGCGTCGCTTTAACTGACAATTGCGCGGTCGTGCAACGTGGCTCCCAAACAAAAGTAGCGTCCTTTTTTCCCACAAATAGAGCTTTCTTTTGGTGGTAGTTGATCACCTCTGTGGTTTTTAGTTTTTGCGCTATAAACAAAAAAAGAGCTATATATAAAATTTGCTATAATAAATATAAATATATATAAAAAAAATGTTTTCCTCAGTTTAGGCCGATACGTATTCTTCTACATATTTTTCATAAAAGAAATCGCAATAAACGTTTATTGATTGGTTTGCGCAAAAGTTATAGCGTTTACAAAATAAGGCGTAGTTTTATGGCATTTTTATTAATATTTTTTTTTTACTAGTAATCGCGGCGATCAGCGATTTTTTTTCAGTACTGCGACATTATGGCGGACACTTCGGACACTTTTAACACATTTTTGGGACCATTGACATTTTTATAGCGATCAGTGCTATAAAAATGCATTAGATTACTATAAAAATGCCACTGGCAGGGAAGGGGTTAACACTAGGTGGTGGGGAAGGGGTTAAGTATGTTCCCTGTGTGTGTTCTAACTGTAGGGGGGGTGGACTGACATGGGGAAATTACTGATCTTCTGTTCATACATTGTATGAACAGATGGTCAGGCATTTCTTCCCTGACAGGACCGGGAGCTGTGTGTTTACACACACAGCTCCCGTTCCTCGCTCTGTAACGAGCAATCGCGGGTGCCCAGCGGCGATCGCGCCCGTCGGGCACTCGCACGGGAGCCAGGGATGAGCAGGGGGGGCGCGCGCGCCTCCGGCGGCGCTCACGCGCCCCTAGTGGCCGCTTCGAGAGCCAACGTATAGCTACGGGCTCTCGCGCAGGAGAGCCGACCTGCCGCCGTATAACTGCGGCGGCTGGTCGGCAAGCAGTTAAACTTCAAAAATCAAAGTTTTGCCTAAAAATTACACTAGTAGATGTATACCTCCCAAGTTTTTGAGATGCGAACAAGGGACACCTATTAGCAAAGGTATGTAGGTATAGGACACACCCCTGCCACTCCCCCTTAAAGGAGAATTATACAAAAAAATTGTTAAACCCATAAGTTTTCATTTTGAATTTCTTACCACCACTATTCCTTTTTATTGGCTTTGGAAATTAACAAATGTAGCCATTTAGAAACTGGATGAAAGGTTTAGCACTGGGAAACACTTTTTGAAAGATAAAAAATGCATTTTATATACAACTATATAGATCAGACCAAAAATGAGGGACAAATAAGGAGGAAAAAGGAACTTTGTTCTAAATCAGGGACAGCTGGGAGCTGTGGTAGATGCCATACCACTGCTTAAAAAATGCCACCGGAGTGCAACAAAAACAAGTGGAAAGACTAAAAAGAAAAGTCAAGATTAAAGCCTCATCATTTCACCTGTCAAAGTCACATGACTAGCTGCTCCATTCAAGGAGTGCTCTCTGCTCTGTTAAGAAGGCTGTACAATGCAGGCCACAGTGTGCGCAACTGGCAAGGGACACACCCGGGGCTCCCACTGATTCTGCATTATGGTGAGTTGAACTATTTCATTTTTTATAACAATGTAATAGTAATAATGCGCTTCAATCATCCTGACACCATAACAACCATGGTGCCGTGATGATTGAAGTGCCAACACCAGCAATTTTCCCGATAAATTTACCCCCAAAAAAACATATTTTAACATCTCGGCGTCTTTTTTCCTACCTCCCTTCTTCTCCTTCTCCTCAGAGCGTCTCATCTCTGAGGGGGGCGTGGCGGTGAGGATCTCCCTGCACCAATCGCGCTATTGTCGCGAATCGACGGCGCCATTGCTGCGGACCTGTCCTGGGGACCCCATCCTCCGTGTGCTAGACCGTCTCTCCCCATCGCCGCCACGCCAGGGTGCGGGCGGCTGTATGGTTGGAACTCTGTGTAGATCTCACTGATCTATGCGAATCACGTTAGGCCGTAGTCTCGCGAGACTACGGTCCCGAGCCTCACGTCTAGCTCCCCTTGTGGTGGGGAATATCTCCCCTCATCTAACTTCTGTCACTCACACCTAGCTGGTGGGGAATTCCTCCCCTCCCCTACTTCTGTCACTCCTTCACCTTCAGTTACATTAAACATCAGTTCTTGTTCTGGGAATTTATTCCCCTGTAGTCTATTCTACATATAATGAATATATTAATACAGGTAAATAAATAATAAATTTAAATAATTATACGAATGAATAAATTATTGACTTATTAAATAAATATAAATAAATCAATGAACATAAATGTCTATAAATAAATAATTTATACAATCTATATGATTGAATAAATATATAAATATATATAATAAACAAATTTTAAAATATAAACTATTAAACTATACTTTATATATAATTGAATAAATAAATAAATACATATATATATATATATATATATATATATATAAATAAATAAAAAATTATAACAATAATTGAATGAATTATAGAAATTACTATACAAGTTATAGTACATAACTTCCGTATCTTCCTGTGCTGCACGGCCGTGCTGTCCGCAGACAGCTGACTCCTCTCCTGTGGCTGGCGACAGATCCTTTACTCCCTACTGGTGCCACTGAAGTGGTGGACGCAGCCCTGGAAGGCCCTACCTACCTCAGTGCTGCACTGGTTCCTGAGCTGGTCGGTAGGTCCGTCTAGACTACCAGGGCATCGGTTGTTCCAACCCACATGCACCCCTATGTCCGGATCTCCCGGCAAGGATATAACGCCCCTGAGTAGGGCATGGCGTCCCGTATGCGCCGTCACAATAATGTGGCCTCCGTCTCCACGGCAGGGGAAGTAATTAACATGCCCCAGGCAGTACCCTCCCAGGACTGCCGACCCATTGACTCCCCGACAGGGGAAGTAAATAACATGCCCCAGGCAGTACCCTCCCAGGACTGCCGACCCTCTGACTCCCCGGCAGGGGAAGTACATAACATGCCCCAGGCAGTACCTTCCCAGGACTGCCGACCCACGGACTCCCCGGCAGGGGAAGTAAATAACATGCCCCAGGCAGTACCCTCCCGGGCCTGCCGACCCACTGCCTTCCCAGACTCCAATCGACCCCCGAGCCTCGGGGAGATGCACATGCAGAGGCAGCGATCCGCTAGACGGACTGAGCCAGACTCCTCGTGGACTCTTCCAGAGTCGTCCGCGGAGTACGAGGCGGCTAACACCTTTGAGTCTGAGGATGAAAATGATGATGATAATGATGATGATTATGTGAGCAGTGGGCACATGGCGCTCCATGACGACGCCAACCCTAGGTCCCAGGGTAAAACCTTATTGGACTCTTGTGGAGTACCATTTTTCGATCAGGAGGTGATTGGCCACCCACACTCCGGTGACTGGGCACCTCTACCTGAGGTGATCCAATAGATCGAATGCTGGACCCGGAGATCGATCGGTACGCTAACCGGACAAGTTGAGGGTGGAATACTCACCCTTCCATTACCAAATACGGTGGTGCTTACTCCAGAGGTGGATCCCATAATCATTCAGTATTCCAGGAAGGAAATAGAGAGGGCCTTTGGGACCTCACAGTACTGGGTCTTAGATCTCTGGACCTATCACCTAACCCTACGCCTTAGTAAGCAGGCTACCGCCTCTGTAAGCCGGTTGACCTAGCACAATGGGATCACGCTAATTGATGATATCTTTAAGACGGTAGGACAAATGGAGTTATATTACCAGGCGTATACCTGGTTCACCATCCCATTCGGTTTTTCAAACCTAAACACCGTCTCTTTGAACTTCCTCAACAACATCTTCCCGATCAGGAAGAAGAAAGGCGGTTTTTCGTCCGGTGGGAGCTTGAGAAATCTCACCAACTTACTGCCCTGTGGAACAAGGGTGAGGTTGAACATCTACTTGAACGACCTACTTCTAATGGCTGGTTCCCCTCGCCTAGCGAGCGAACACGCCTCCTGGATGGTCGGATCGCTTCGCGATCTGGGACTCCTCATAGATCACGAACACCTATTATCTCCCCATTTCAGGAGATAGAGTTTTTGGGGTACTTGGTGGACACCAACCGAGCGATCCTTCAGCTACCCATACCCAATTAGCCGCCATCCGCAAAGACATCAGTATCATGCTGGGCAGCAGCGAGTGTCCTTACGCGGACTGACTCGCTTAGTCGACCTGTTCCCGGTGTCAATCCAGGCCACTCTCCAGCCCCTCTTCACTGTCTAACCCTCCAGAGACTCGAGACTCTACATCTTCGCTAGGGGCTTCGCTATACAAACTAAGTGAAGCCATGGTGGACCTACGGTAGTGGTTACATCATATGTAAGACAGGGGGTGTAATGGCGCTTGCTAATGGGAAGTTAATAAATGATAAAGTGCAAAAGACAACGCACAGCGACGTATGAATACTAAACAATATTATTCAATAAACGTGTTCCACTCTTGAAGGCCCTTGGTAACATCCACAACTGAGATGTAAAGGGTGGAAAAAGTGGTAATAATGGGTAAAATCGAAGCTACAATGAAATAATCATAATCATTGAAAAAATAGGTGTTGAATCCAATCCTAATAAATTCCAGTGCTACCACAAAAACAAATAAAAATGGTGAGAAGAGTGAATAGTGATGACCTAGAAGTGGTCCAAATGATCCAAATGACACAAAATGAGACTCCTCTGTGTTTAAGAAAAAAAATTTGTGCTCCAAAAAATTAAGTGCAAGATGAGCATAAATATATAAATAAATAAATAAATATTCAAGCATTAATCAATAAATATGAAAAAATTATTTCCAATAGATAAAAATGTTCAAAGTGAATAAACACTAAATATATATAGTTCAAAAAAAGGTGTTCAAAGTGAATTCCAGAAACTTGCTGAAAAAATTCCAAACGTGCAAAAAAAACAGTGTGTAAAAGGGTGAAAGTATTCAAGTGATTAGTTCCACAGTTTCCCTGAGATGTAAAGAGTTGCTGTAATCACCACACTCTCCTCCAGTGTAGCTATGCAGGCACAAGATAGAAAATGCTAGCCTCTCACCTCAGAACAGGTCAAGCAAGCCTGTTAAAATATGGATGCAGCCCAGCAGCACACACTCTGAGTTCAGGAGAGCTCTGTTTGCTCCAATCCTTCAGACCTCTGTTACGTCCAGATCCCTCTCAATACAAATAAAGAGCAGGCTCCATGGTGCAGTATATCAAAAAATATTTAATACAACAAACAGTAGCACTCACATTTCAGTAGGCTGTGAACAGCATGCAAAATATTCCAGCGAATGTATAACGATAGGCAGCAGATCTCCGCTCTCGGCCGCGAGCGGAGATGACGTCACCAACGGCACTTCCCGGTCACCTGACGCGTTGCGTAGCAGTACAACGCTACTTAATCATAGGTAGGGAAGTGTCGTGGTGAGTGGTGACTTAAATAGGGCTGCGGAGGCGCGCTTCTCGGCACATCCGTTCCAGCAATCAGTAGAGCAGCATATAAACTTAAAAACGATTCATAATCCTAAGACATCTATTTAATTTCTTTAAGGTATTAAAAACACTTTGTTAATAATATTAAAAACATCAGAACTCATATATGATTACAAAGTGAGTCCCTCTGGTGGCTGGAGGGCATATTGATCACATTAAAGGGAAAATAATGAATTACATCAAGAGGTCATAACACTCCCTCTAGTGGATGTATAAGGAACTGAAGGTGAATAGAGAAAGCTATCAAGCCTATGTAAAGCTGACAAGTATTTCTGCTCCCTCTAAAAAAAGTAGGGAGACTGAAAGAATATTATATAGTATTTCTCACTTGTGCATGTAGCCTCATCACGTGTACATATGACAGGAAGGGTGGTAATAAGCAGTATGATAAAAAACCGTTAATATGATTTAAATTACCAATGACACAACAAAACTAAAATCTTTGTTTAAAAGACATAGGACACTGATAAAAAGGCTTAAAAATTAGAAATAAAACAATTAAGATCAAATTCTATGTTGTGGCCATTGGGGGATAAAGTGCACAATTCATGAATCCACCGAGATTCAGCCTGACTAATTTTTTGCACTTTGTTATCCCCCCTCCAATGAGGTTTATACTTTTCAATGCCCCATACTTTAAGGGAAGAGGGGTCTTTATTGTGATAACGCTCATAGTGGCGGGATAAGCTATGTTTTGGAAATCCGTTGATTATATTTTGTGTATGTTCACGCAATCTTTTCCAAAGGGGCCTTTTTGTTCTTCCCACATATTGAATTTGACATGGACACTCTAGGAGATATACCACTCCTTCTGTTCTACATGAAATAAAATCTTTAATTTTGTACTCTTTCCCTGTAAAGCTTGATTTAAAGGTTTCTTTTTTCTTCTTACTTTCATTAGTGCGTTTGCAAGTGAAACAAGCCTTACATGGATAATAGCCTTTTTCGTTAAAAAAGGAAAAACTTTTATTTCCGGGGGGATCCAGGACATTCTTTGCAATTAGATCTCTCAAAGTCGGGGCTCTCCTGTATGTGATAGAGGTCTCTCAGGAAGTACACTTGTCAAATGACGATCCCCCTTCACAATATGCCAGTACTTCCTACAAATGGTTTCCACTTGTTTATGTTGGACACTATAATCCATTATTAGGGGTACCCCCCCAGCAAAAGTATTATTTCTTGAAGAGTCCTGGATAAGGGAATTCCGATCTAAGGCCATCACATCCTGTATTTTCTTATCAATGAAATCCTGGTGGTACCCTTTTTCTACAAACCGCTTCCCAATAAAATCTGCCTGTTTTAAAAAAGTGTCATCCTTGGTACAGTTTCTCCTTAGTCTTAAAAGCTGCCCTTTCGGTATGTTTTCTAACCAAGGTGAATGATGGCAGCTATCTAGAGGTAGATAGCTGTTTCTATCTACAGTTTTAAAATGGGTCTGCGTTATCAGTTTAGTTCCTTCTTTAATAATTTCGAGATCTAAAAAATTAATTTTTTCTTCACTGATCTCCCAGGAAAGTACAATGTTCTTATCATTTGTATTCAAATAAAAACCAAAGTCCATCAGCTTTTCCCTATCCCCCGACCAAATAATTAAAATGTCATCGATAAAACGTTTATATAAAAGTAATTCTTTAGGTTTTCTATTATATAAAACTTCCTCCTCCCACTCTGCCATGTACAAATTTGCCACACTGGGTGCGTATTTGGCGCCCATGGCAATACCACATACTTGTTTAAAATAGTCATTCTGATACCAAAAGTAATTGTGATCCAAACTATACTCCAGGCAGTGTGTGATGAACCTCTTTTGTGTATCTTTGAGGTCACTTAAACCATTTAGTCCCCAACTGGTTGCCTGAACAGCTTCCTTGTGATCAATAATAGTATATAATGATGAGACATCGGCTGTAGCCATGTACACCGAGTCACCATCCAATACAAGAGTATCCAACAATTGTATCAGGTGTTTTGTATCACGTAGATAAGATTCAGTCTTCTTTACTAATGGTTGGAGGAACCAGTCAATATATTCACCGATTCTCGCTCCTACAGAGTTTATACCGTTGACGATAGGTCTTCCTGGGGGGTTCTCCCTGGATTTGTGGATTTTTGGAAGGGTATAAATGACTGGAATCCTACACCCCACTGGTTGTAGATATTTGCCTTCTTTTTTGGTTAGAAGTCCTTTGCTGATCCCTCCCTTGACTAGACTAGCCAGGTCATCTTTATAGCGAATTATAGGGTTACCAGGGAGTTTAAGGTAGGTGGTGCCATCACTTAACTGTCGTTCAATTTCTTTTTGGTAATCTACCTTAGATTGGACGACGATGGCACCCCCCTTGTCTGCTTGTCTCACAATAACATCCTTTCTTTCTTCTAGTTTCCGGATTCCATTCTTTATATCTCCTGGATCATGTATCTTCTTTACCTTTAAATCATGTAGGTCTTTCAGAACCAATCGTCTAAAGGCTTCGATATGGCCTTCATTACTCACTGGTGGATTGAAGACTGACTTATTTCTCAGATTGCTGTGTAGTATGTCATTGCTCGTGGTAATGTTTCTCACACATCCTTCACCCGGTTTGTTTAGCATGTACTTCTTTATATGTAAACTTCTGGCAAATTTATTGATGTCAACATAAGCGTCGAATTTGTTAAAGTTTTTCTTTGGGGCAAATTTTAGTCCTTTATCCAACACTTTCAGTTCCTGCTTTGTAAGTTCTACTCCACTAATGTTAATCACACCTTCTCCTATTATTCTCTTCTTCTTCTGTTTCTTGCTTCCCGCCCTGCATCCCCTCCTCGATCTTCGTTTCTTCCAGACCGATTGTCTTGGTTCCTTCCTGGTGATCTTGTTTTCCTCCTTTCCTTGTCTCGATTCCTTTGCGGTTCCTGGTTCCTTGGGCCATAGGACTTCATCTCCCATGTTCTGTGTTCTGGGCTTAAATGCCTCGGCCTCTGTACCCCATATTCTTGATAACGCCTCGGGGATTCTTGACGTCTCTGTTCTAAAAAATGTCTTGGTGAATCATTTCTGGTATCTCTTCCATATGGAACGTGCTGATTGAAAACCCTAGCGTTGTCATGATTTCTCGGGGTTCTCCCTCCCCTACCATCATCACCTCTCAAGTGATTATACTGGTTGTACACCGGGACATTGTACATATTATCATAGTCTCTCCTACCTTCTGATTGGTAATAGTAGTCATCCCGCCTTTGGTTTTCATAATTACTGTTTCCATTTTGGTAAGTTGGATTCCTCCACGGGGGGGTCCGAGATCTTCCCCTATTTGTATTTTGAAAGAATGGGGGGGCAGGTGCATTGTGAGGATTTTGATTGGGCCGGTTATTTTTCCAAAAGGGTTTCCATCCATTTTTCCTTGGTTTTTGATTAGGGGTATTTCTCCCTTGTTGGGCCATACTGGCATCCCCATTCTGCATGGTTGCTCCCACATTAGTGGTGTTTTGTTCTGGTTCGGGTGTACTTCTATTGGAATTGGTTCCAGATTCTTCTATTTTATTTTGCCATTTGAACACTAGATCGTCCTCATAGTCCTTCATGTCACGCTGATATTTTCTCTTTTTTCTGGCAACAGTCTCCTTATCTTTCTGTTCCATATCACGCTGTAGTTGTTTGGATAAAGCTGTGAACTCAGGTAGTTCCTTGCTACCTTCCACATTGTTTTTTAATTCTAGTATTGTCCGATCAAGGGCTTTGATCTTGCGTTGTTTTCTCTTAATCAACAATGCCAACAATTCCAGACCCTTATCATTAAAAAACTGAAACCACTCATCTGTGGATTCTTTATCCACTAGGCCATCATTTATGGGCACATCCCACCGTAATCTTCTCGGTATTAATCTATCTTTAATGTATTTTTCATGGGTAACTATATCCCACCATGAATTTATCTTCTTTTCCATTAAATGTCCCATTTTCCTAAAAGTACTTTCCACACTTCCTGTTGTGGTTTCTTCTGGTTTTTCAAAAATGTTTTCTAAATCAAATGCCCTATTCTCTAAGAAGGAGAATACCTCCATGGTGTGCTGCACAAGTAAAGTAGATCTAAACAGAATATGTAAACGGGGGGGAACTAATGCGCACAACCAAACTAACCAAACTGACCATGGGCAAATATACTCAATTAAAATAAATAAAATATGTGTAAAGCAGCAGCCACTACTAAAACGGTGCTCACGCACCCAAAGACATATGTAAGACAGGGGGTGTAATGGCGCTTGCTAATGGGAAGTTAATAAATGATAAAGTGCAAAAGACAACGCACAGCGACGTATGAATACTAAACAATATTATTCAATAAACGTGTTCCACTCTTGAAGGCCCTTGGTAACATCCACAACTGAGATGTAAAGGGTGGAAAAAGTGGTAATAATGGGTAAAATCGAAGCTACAATGAAATAATCATAATCATTGAAAAAATAGGTGTTGAATCCAATCCTAATAAATTCCAGTGCTACCACAAAAACAAATAAAAATGGTGAGAAGAGTGAATAGTGATGACCTAGAAGTGGTCCAAATGATCCAAATGACACAAAATGAGACTCCTCTGTGTTTAAGAAAAAAAATTTGTGCTCCAAAAAATTAAGTGCAAGATGAGCATAAATATATAAATAAATAAATAAATATTCAAGCATTAATCAATAAATATGAAAAAATTATTTCCAATAGATAAAAATGTTCAAAGTGAATAAACACTAAATATATATAGTTCAAAAAAAGGTGTTCAAAGTGAATTCCAGAAACTTGCTGAAAAAATTCCAAACGTGCAAAAAAAACAGTGTGTAAAAGGGTGAAAGTATTCAAGTGATTAGTTCCACAGTTTCCCCGAGATGTAAAGAGTTGCTGTAATCACCACACTCTCCTCCAGTGTAGCTATGCAGGCACAAGATAGAAAATGCTAGCCTCTCACCTCAGAACAGGTCAAGCAAGCCTGTTAAAATATGGATGCAGCCCAGCAGCACACACTCTGAGTTCAGGAGAGCTCTGTTTGCTCCAATCCTTCAGACCTCTGTTACGTCCAGATCCCTCTCAATACAAATAAAGAGCAGGCTCCATGGTGCAGTATATCAAAAAATATTTAATACAACAAACAGTAGCACTCACATTTCAGTAGGCTGTGAACAGCATGCAAAATATTCCAGCGAATGTATAACGATAGGCAGCAGATCTCCGCTCTCGGCCGCGAGCGGAGATGACGTCACCAACGGCACTTCCCGGTCACCTGACGCGTTGCGTAGCAGTACAACGCTACTTAATCATAGGTAGGGAAGTGTCGTGGTGAGTGGTGACTTAAATAGGGCTGCGGAGGCGCGCTTCTCGGCACATCCGTTCCAGCAATCAGTAGAGCAGCATATAAACTTAAAAACGATTCATAATCCTAAGACATCTATTTAATTTCTTTAAGGTATTAAAAACACTTTGTTAATAATATTAAAAACATCAGAACTCATATATGATTACAAAGTGAGTCCCTCTGGTGGCTGGAGGGCATATTGATCACATTAAAGGGAAAATAATGAATTACATCAAGAGGTCATAACACTCCCTCTAGTGGATGTATAAGGAACTGAAGGTGAATAGAGAAAGCTATCAAGCCTATGTAAAGCTGACAAGTATTTCTGCTCCCTCTAAAAAAAGTAGGGAGACTGAAAGAATATTATATAGTATTTCTCACTTGTGCATGTAGCCTCATCACGTGTACATATGACAGGAAGGGTGGTAATAAGCAGTATGATAAAAAACCGTTAATATGATTTAAATTACCAATGACACAACAAAACTAAAATCTTTGTTTAAAAGACATAGGACACTGATAAAAAGGCTTAAAAATTAGAAATAAAACAATTAAGATCAAATTCTATGTTGTGGCCATTGGGGGATAAAGTGCACAATTCATGAATCCACCGAGATTCAGCCTGACTAATTTTTTGCACTTTGTTATCCCCCCTCCAATGAGGTTTATACTTTTCAATGCCCCATACTTTAAGGGAAGAGGGGTCTTTATTGTGATAACGCTCATAGTGGCGGGATAAGCTATGTTTTGGAAATCCGTTGATTATATTTTGTGTATGTTCACGCAATCTTTTCCAAAGGGGCCTTTTTGTTCTTCCCACATATTGAATTTGACATGGACACTCTAGGAGATATACCACTCCTTCTGTTCTACATGAAATAAAATCTTTAATTTTGTACTCTTTCCCTGTAAAGCTTGATTTAAAGGTTTCTTTTTTCTTCTTACTTTCATTAGTGCGTTTGCAAGTGAAACAAGCCTTACATGGATAATAGCCTTTTTCGTTAAAAAAGGAAAAACTTTTATTTCCGGGGGGATCCAGGACATTCTTTGCAATTAGATCTCTCAAAGTCGGGGCTCTCCTGTATGTGAATAGAGGTCTCTCAGGAAGTACACTTGTCAAATGACGATCCCCCTTCACAATATGCCAGTACTTCCTACAAATGGTTTCCACTTGTTTATGTTGGACACTATAATCCATTATTAGGGGTACCCCCCCAGCAAAAGTATTATTTCTTGAAGAGTCCTGGATAAGGGAATTCCGATCTAAGGCCATCACATCCTGTATTTTCTTATCAATGAAATCCTGGTGGTACCCTTTTTCTACAAACCGCTTCCCAATAAAATCTGCCTGTTTTAAAAAAGTGTCATCCTTGGTACAGTTTCTCCTTAGTCTTAAAAGCTGCCCTTTCGGTATGTTTTCTAACCAAGGTGAATGATGGCAGCTATCTAGAGGTAGATAGCTGTTTCTATCTACAGTTTTAAAATGGGTCTGCGTTATCAGTTTAGTTCCTTCTTTAATAATTTCGAGATCTAAAAAATTAATTTTTTCTTCACTGATCTCCCAGGAAAGTACAATGTTCTTATCATTTGTATTCAAATAAAAACCAAAGTCCATCAGCTTTTCCCTATCCCCCGACCAAATAATTAAAATGTCATCGATAAAACGTTTATATAAAAGTAATTCTTTAGGTTTTCTATTATATAAAACTTCCTCCTCCCACTCTGCCATGTACAAATTTGCCACACTGGGTGCGTATTTGGCGCCCATGGCAATACCACATACTTGTTTAAAATAGTCATTCTGATACCAAAAGTAATTGTGATCCAAACTATACTCCAGGCAGTGTGTGATGAACCTCTTTTGTGTATCTTTGAGGTCACTTAAACCATTTAGTCCCCAACTGGTTGCCTGAACAGCTTCCTTGTGATCAATAATAGTATATAATGATGAGACATCGGCTGTAGCCATGTACACCGAGTCACCATCCAATACAAGAGTATCCAACAATTGTATCAGGTGTTTTGTATCACGTAGATAAGATTCAGTCTTCTTTACTAATGGTTGGAGGAACCAGTCAATATATTCACCGATTCTCGCTCCTACAGAGTTTATACCGTTGACGATAGGTCTTCCTGGGGGGTTCTCCCTGGATTTGTGGATTTTTGGAAGGGTATAAATGACTGGAATCCTACACCCCACTGGTTGTAGATATTTGCCTTCTTTTTTGGTTAGAAGTCCTTTGCTGATCCCTCCCTTGACTAGACTAGCCAGGTCATCTTTATAGCGAATTATAGGGTTACCAGGGAGTTTAAGGTAGGTGGTGCCATCACTTAACTGTCGTTCAATTTCTTTTTGGTAATCTACCTTAGATTGGACGACGATGGCACCCCCCTTGTCTGCTTGTCTCACAATAACATCCTTTCTTTCTTCTAGTTTCCGGATTCCATTCTTTATATCTCCTGGATCATGTATCTTCTTTACCTTTAAATCATGTAGGTCTTTCAGAACCAATCGTCTAAAGGCTTCGATATGGCCTTCATTACTCACTGGTGGATTGAAGACTGACTTATTTCTCAGATTGCTGTGTAGTATGTCATTGCTCGTGGTAATGTTTCTCACACATCCTTCACCCGGTTTGTTTAGCATGTACTTCTTTATATGTAAACTTCTGGCAAATTTATTGATGTCAACATAAGCGTCGAATTTGTTAAAGTTTTTCTTTGGGGCAAATTTTAGTCCTTTATCCAACACTTTCAGTTCCTGCTTTGTAAGTTCTACTCCACTAATGTTAATCACACCTTCTCCTATTATTCTCTTCTTCTTCTGTTTCTTGCTTCCCGCCCTGCATCCCCTCCTCGATCTTCGTTTCTTCCAGACCGATTGTCTTGGTTCCTTCCTGGTGATCTTGTTTTCCTCCTTTCCTTGTCTCGATTCCTTTGCGGTTCCTGGTTCCTTGGGCCATAGGACTTCATCTCCCATGTTCTGTGTTCTGGGCTTAAATGCCTCGGCCTCTGTACCCCATATTCTTGATAACGCCTCGGGGATTCTTGACGTCTCTGTTCTAAAAAATGTCTTGGTGAATCATTTCTGGTATCTCTTCCATATGGAACGTGCTGATTGAAAACCCTAGCGTTGTCATGATTTCTCGGGGTTCTCCCTCCCCTACCATCATCACCTCTCAAGTGATTATACTGGTTGTACACCGGGACATTGTACATATTTGCCTGCCCCCCCATTCTTTCAAAATACAAATAGGGGAAGATCTCGGACCCCCCCGTGGAGGAATCCAACTTACCAAAATGGAAACAGTAATTATGAAAACCAAAGGCGGGATGACTACTATTACCAATCAGAAGGTAGGAGAGACTATGATAATATGTACAATGTCCCGGTGTACAACCAGTATAATCACTTGAGAGGTGATGATGGTAGGGGAGGGAGAACCCCGAGAAATCATGACAACGCTAGGGTTTTCAATCAGCACGTTCCATATGGAAGAGATACCAGAAATGATTCACCAAGACATTTTTTAGAACAGAGACGTCAAGAATCCCCGAGGCGTTATCAAGAATATGGGGTACAGAGGCCGAGGCATTTAAGCCCAGAACACAGAACATGGGAGATGAAGTCCTATGGCCCAAGGAACCAGGAACCGCAAAGGAATCGAGACAAGGAAAGGAGGAAAACAAGATCACCAGGAAGGAACCAAGACAATCGGTCTGGAAGAAACGAAGATCGAGGAGGGGATGCAGGGGGGGAAGCAAGAAACAGAAGAAGAAGAGAATAATAGGAGAAGGTGTGATTAACATTAGTGGAGTAGAACTTACAAAGCAGGAACTGAAAGTGTTGGATAAAGGACTAAAATTTGCCCCAAAGAAAAACTTTAACAAATTCGACGCTTATGTTGACATCAATAAATTTGCCAGAAGTTTACATATAAAGAAGTACATGCTAAACAAACCGGGTGAAGGATGTGTGAGAAACATTACCACGAGCAATGACATACTACACAGCAATCTGAGAAATAAGTCAGTCTTCAATCCACCAGTGAGTAATGAAGGCCATATCGAAGCCTTTAGACGATTGGTTCTGAAAGACCTACATGATTTAAAGGTAAAGAAGATACATGATCCAGGAGATATAAAGAATGGAATCCGGAAACTAGAAGAAAGAAAGGATGTTATTGTGAGACAAGCAGACAAGGGGGGTGCCATCGTCGTCCAATCTAAGGTAGATTACCAAAAAGAAATTGAACGACAGTTAAGTGATGGCACCACCTACCTTAAACTCCCTGGTAACCCTATAATTCGCTATAAAGATGACCTGGCTAGTCTAGTCAAGGGAGGGATCAGCAAAGGACTTCTAACCAAAAAAGAAGGCAAATATCTACAACCAGTGGGGTGTAGGATTCCAGTCATTTATACCCTTCCAAAAATCCACAAATCCAGGGAGAACCCCCCAGGAAGACCTATCGTCAACGGTATAAACTCTGTAGGAGCGAGAATCGGTGAATATATTGACTGGTTCCTCCAACCATTAGTAAAGAAGACTGAATCTTATCTACGTGATACAAAACACCTGATACAATTGTTGGATACTCTTGTATTGGATGGTGACTCGGTGTACATGGCTACAGCCGATGTCTCATCATTATATACTATTATTGATCACAAGGAAGCTGTTCAGGCAACCAGTTGGGGACTAAATGGTTTAAGTGACCTCAAAGATACACAAAAGAGGTTCATCACACACTGCCTGGAGTATAGTTTGGATCACAATTACTTTTGGTATCAGAATGACTATTTTAAACAAGTATGTGGTATTGCCATGGGCGCCAAATACGCACCCAGTGTGGCAAATTTGTACATGGCAGAGTGGGAGGAGGAAGTTTTATATAATAGAAAACCTAAAGAATTACTTTTATATAAACGTTTTATCGATGACATTTTAATTATTTGGTCGGGGGATAGGGAAAAGCTGATGGACTTTGGTTTTTATTTGAATACAAATGATAAGAACATTGTACTTTCCTGGGAGATCAGTGAAGAAAAAATTAATTTTTTAGATCTCGAAATTATTAAAGAAGGAACTAAACTGATAACGCAGACCCATTTTAAAACTGTAGATAGAAACAGCTATCTACCTCTAGATAGCTGCCATCATTCACCTTGGTTAGAAAACATACCGAAAGGGCAGCTTTTAAGACTAAGGAGAAACTGTACCAAGGATGACACTTTTTTAAAACAGGCAGATTTTATTGGGAAGCGGTTTGTAGAAAAAGGGTACCACCAGGATTTCATTGATAAGAAAATACAGGATGTGATGGCCTTAGATCGGAATTCCCTTATCCAGGACTCTTCAAGAAATAATACTTTTGCTGGGGGGGTACCCCTAATAATGGATTATAGTGTCCAACATAAACAAGTGGAAACCATTTGTAGGAAGTACTGGCATATTGTGAAGGGGGATCGTCATTTGACAAGTGTACTTCCTGAGAGACCTCTATTCACATACAGGAGAGCCCCGACTTTGAGAGATCTAATTGCAAAGAATGTCCTGGATCCCCCCGGAAATAAAAGTTTTTCCTTTTTTAACGAAAAAGGCTATTATCCATGTAAGGCTTGTTTCACTTGCAAACGCACTAATGAAAGTAAGAAGAAAAAAGAAACCTTTAAATCAAGCTTTACAGGGAAAGAGTACAAAATTAAAGATTTTATTTCATGTAGAACAGAAGGAGTGGTATATCTCCTAGAGTGTCCATGTCAAATTCAATATGTGGGAAGAACAAAAAGGCCCCTTTGGAAAAGATTGCGTGAACATACACAAAATATAATCAACGGATTTCCAAAACATAGCTTATCCCGCCACTATGAGCGTTATCACAATAAAGACCCCTCTTCCCTTAAAGTATGGGGCATTGAAAAGTATAAACCTCATTGGAGGGGGGATAACAAAGTGCAAAAAATTAGTCAGGCTGAATCTCGGTGGATTCATGAATTGTGCACTTTATCCCCCAATGGCCACAACATAGAATTTGATCTTAATTGTTTTATTTCTAATTTTTAAGCCTTTTTATCAGTGTCCTATGTCTTTTAAACAAAGATTTTAGTTTTGTTGTGTCATTGGTAATTTAAATCATATTAACGGTTTTTTATCATACTGCTTATTACCACCCTTCCTGTCATATGTACACGTGATGAGGCTACATGCACAAGTGAGAAATACTATATAATATTCTTTCAGTCTCCCTACTTTTTTTAGAGGGAGCAGAAATACTTGTCAGCTTTACATAGGCTTGATAGCTTTCTCTATTCACCTTCAGTTCCTTATACATCCACTAGAGGGAGTGTTATGACCTCTTGATGTAATTCATTATTTTCCCTTTAATGTGATCAATATGCCCTCCAGCCACCAGAGGGACTCACTTTGTAATCATATATGAGTTCTGATGTTTTTAATATTATTAACAAAGTGTTTTTAATACCTTAAAGAAATTAAATAGATGTCTTAGGATTATGAATCGTTTTTAAGTTTATATGCTGCTCTACTGATTGCTGGAACGGATGTGCCGAGAAGCGCGCCTCCGCAGCCCTATTTAAGTCACCACTCACCACGACACTTCCCTACCTATGATTAAGTAGCGTTGTACTGCTACGCAACGCGTCAGGTGACCGGGAAGTGCCGTTGGTGACGTCATCTCCGCTCGCGGCCGAGAGCGGAGATCTGCTGCCTATCGTTATACATTCGCTGGAATATTTTGCATGCTGTTCACAGCCTACTGAAATGTGAGTGCTACTGTTTGTTGTATTAAATATTTTTTGATATACTGCACCATGGAGCCTGCTCTTTATTTGTATTGAGAGGGATCTGGACGTAACAGAGGTCTGAAGGATTGGAGCAAACAGAGCTCTCCTGAACTCAGAGTGTGTGCTGCTGGGCTGCATCCATATTTTAACAGGCTTGCTTGACCTGTTCTGAGGTGAGAGGCTAGCATTTTCTATCTTGTGCCTGCATAGCTACACTGGAGGAGAGTGTGGTGATTACAGCAACTCTTTACATCTCGGGGAAACTGTGGAACTAATCACTTGAATACTTTCACCCTTTTACACACTGTTTTTTTTTGCACGTTTGGAATTTTTTCAGCAAGTTTCTGGAATTCACTTTGAACACCTTTTTTTGAACTATATATATTTAGTGTTTATTCACTTTGAACATTTTTATCTATTGGAAATAATTTTTTCATATTTATTGATTAATGCTTGAATATTTATTTATTTATTTATATATTTATGCTCATCTTGCACTTAATTTTTTGGAGCACAAATTTTTTTTCTTAAACACAGAGGAGTCTCATTTTGTGTCATTTGGATCATTTGGACCACTTCTAGGTCATCACTATTCACTCTTCTCACCATTTTTATTTGTTTTTGTGGTAGCACTGGAATTTATTAGGATTGGATTCAACACCTATTTTTTCAATGATTATGATTATTTCATTGTAGCTTCGATTTTACCCATTATTACCACTTTTTCCACCCTTTACATCTCAGTTGTGGATGTTACCAAGGGCCTTCAAGAGTGGAACACGTTTATTGAATAATATTGTTTAGTATTCATACGTCGCTGTGCGTTGTCTTTTGCACTTTATCATTTATTAACTTCCCATTAGCAAGCGCCATTACACCCCCTGTCTTACATATGTCTTTGGGTGCGTGAGCACCGTTTTAGTAGTGGCTGCTGCTTTACACATATTTTATTTATTTTAATTGAGTATATTTGCCCATGGTCAGTTTGGTTAGTTTGGTTGTGCGCATTAGTTCCCCCCCGTTTACATATAGTGGTTACATCATGCCGTCAAACGGAACGGCGACACATTTTCAACTCCTCACCGGATTTCGTCATAGGGTCGGATACCAGCCGCCTCGGCTGGGGTGCTCGGTGCAGTCCCTCGTCCTCCGGTAGGACGTGGTCCGCAGAGAACCCTCGGCTGCACATCAACACGTACACCCCTGACTGCCTTTTTTTTGCCATCGGAAGTCTGTTGCCACGCACGTCCATCTGCTGTGTGCTATTGCGTTCGGACAACGTACCCGCAGTCCGGTACGTCGATCGCTTGGTGGGCCTCTGATCCAGAATCCTAGCGGATCTAGTAAGACTTCGGGCACTTCTGCCTGGAATGCAACATCGTCCCGATTGCGGGATATGCCACAGACTATCCCTATAGGGTGGCAGATTGGATTCTCGTTACCTGACCGATCCCAACGATTGGCGACCGCACCGGTCAGGGTCCCTGATCCTCGCTCACTTCGCGGATCCTTCTCTATGGACCTGTTAGTTCCCCGTATCAACCACCAGTTTCCGCGCTCTTACAACCGGAGGCCGGATCCGGAGGCGCACCATGTGGACGCCCTCCACCAAACGTGGTCACAGGGGACACATTACGCGTTCCCCTGTTCCCGGTGACCCTCAGGGTCCTCCTTCACTTAGCGAGCCGGAGGGCATCAGTCGTGCGGTTCACTCCGTGGTGGCCGACGCAGCCATGGTTTCCCCTCCTTCTGAGGATGACGGTGGAACTCCCCAGGTTGTTTCCTCATTCCCCCCACCTCCTCGCTGGTCCGAATGGGGATCTGCACCCTCTACTCACGAAGCACATCCTACCTCTCCTCACATGGTTAGTATCGGGGTTCCGGTCGCAGACTACGACCTTTCGGGAACAGCTAGGGATTCCCTGCCTTGGACTGGGCCCCGGGACTAGATCGGCATCTCGATCTACCTGGGGACTCTGGGTTACTTGGTGTGATCAACGACGGGTCGACCCCGTTCAAGCGCCAGGGTCTGTAATAGCCAATTATCTGGCGGACTCTTTGGATCCGTTGGTGTGTCAATTTTGAAGGCGTTAAGTTTAAATCGCCCAATGTACCAGCACACTTGGGATTTTTCCAAGGTCATGGTCATGTTCTCGGGCTGGGGGGCGTTGACACTCTGTTTTGAGGTTACTGTCTTTCGAGCTTACTGTCTTCTTGTGTCTGATTTCCATCATCGTGGGTCAGACGTCAAGGCTTTGGACATATCCAGGCGTCATTCCTCGCCTCAGAGACTCAAGTCTTTTTCCGTCGTGCGTTGGACCAGACGGTACTTCGATCGGTTTTCTACCCGTTCTTCCCCGCACATCCACAACTGTATGTGGTCCGCTGTCTACAGACTTATATGTCCTTGACAGCCTCGCTGCGATCTTCGCAAGTCTTTCAACTCCTCGTTTCCTACGTTAATCCTCTCTTCCCGGTTTCCTCTGTGACTTACTATAGCGGCGGACTGTTGTCAGTGACCGTTTTTCCGCCAATCCCGCTTTGAACAGGAGGTACACATATCTATGTCAGTGTTGTGGATTATTTTGATTGTTATTGGTCATATGCATTGTTATAGCTTTGAACTTGCATAAGATATGAGCCTCCTGTCTGATGTATAATTCGAGATTTTCCTAGCTTGTGACGGAAAATATTAATTATATGAAGACAGGAGGCGAGTATCTTCCCTCCCAACCCAACCCTGTCACGAGGTTGTCTCTCTCTCGTTCTAGACTGATGAACCACGCACCCTGCAAGTCGGAGGCTGGTACGCCCCGGGAGTTCGTTTTCACTATCCCCATTGGGATTGCTGTCCGTTTCGATCCATGGGTTTAGTTCACCGCAGATGGAGGTTCCTACTGCGTTCCAGATCCGGAGTTGGGATGCCGTTGACTGAATCCGTTGGTCCATGTTCCTGAGGACAACTGACCGGTCGGCTCCGAATGGTTTGGGTTTCCTATAGTCCCCGTTGGGATGAAGTTGGTCCGGATGAAGTTGGTCCGTGTTGGCCTTGTCCTTTCGTTTCCTCCAGATTCGGATGTTGTGTTCCGGTCGGAAGGTTCCCGGCAGCCGCGGAGATGTCTAATTGGACTTTCGGTTCCTGTTTACACTAATTCGCATGAAGAAAGAGGAATAGGTTACCTCAGACAGTCCCTTATATAGGCTACGGTCTGGGAGGGGCTACACTGGCCCAGGGACTGCTGGGAAGGGTAGTTCTTTGAATTTTTTAAGTTACAATAAATGTTTACTGTATTTCTGCTATGGGCATTATTAAAGAAAGATAATGCATAAGATACTCGCCTCCTGTCTTCATATAATTAATATTTTCCGTCACAAGCTAGGAAAATCTTGAATTAAAGCCTCATCATTTCACCTGTCAAAGTCACATGACTAGCTGCTCCATTCAAGGAGTGCTCTCTGCTCTGTTAAGAAGGCTGTACAATGCAGGCCACAGTGTGCGCAACTGGCAAGTGACACACCCGGGGCTCCCACTGATTCTGCATTATGGTGAGTTGAACTATTTCATTTTTTATAACAATGTAATAGTAATAATGCGCTTCAATGATCCTGACACCATAACAACCATGGTGCCGTGATGATTGAAGTGCCAACACCAGCAATTTTCCCAATAAATTTACCCCCAAAAAAACATATTTTCTGGCAGTGCCCCTCCTGAGACTAGACTCTGGATGCGCCCCTGAGTCCCTCGAAATCGAGACAGTTGGGAGCTATGTGTCTGCATTAGGGTTCATATCAACAGGCATTTTAGTCAAACATTGCGTTTTCCATTCTAAAGCCTTGTACACACATACGGGTTTCCCCGTTGGGCAAACTGCCATGAGAGCTTTTGCCCGGCAATCCCAGCCGTGTGTATGCTCCATCGCAGGAAAACTGTTTGGAAAAAAAAGAGAACCAGCTCTCTTTTTTCCCGCCGGGATTCCTAGTGGTTTTTAAGCCGGACGTTTTCCTATGGGAAAAGACTGCGTTGGAGCGTACACAGGGCCGGGTTTCCCGTCCAAAACTCTCATGGCAATTTTCCTGTTGCAAAAGCCAGCCGTGTGTAGGGGAAAAAGTAACCAAGCAGGTTATCGGTTTTCCCCTCTGGTTTCCCGGTGGTAAAAAGTCTGCCGGGATACCTGTACGTGTGTACGAGGCATAATGCATGCAGCTGCATTTGACATAAGAAGGATGAGCTTGTCCAGCTTAGCCTAATGCCGCGTACACACGGTCGTTTTTCAGCATGAAAAAAAAATGACATTTTTCGGCATGTCCAAAAAACAAAGTTTTTCCAACTTCATCATTAAAAACGACGTTGACCACACACCATAGTTTTTTAAAAATTATGAACAAAGCGCGGTGACGTACAACACCTCCGACGGCACTCTAAAGGGGAAGTTCGATTTGCGCTTTTTTGTCTGTTACAGCGTGATGAATGTGCTTACTTATTATGAACGGTAGTTTTACCAGAACGAGCGCTCCCGTCTCATAACTCGCTTCTGGGCATGCACAGGTTTAAAACGTCGTTTTACCCCACACACGATCATTTTTTACAACCCGAAAAACGACATTTTAAAAAACGACATTATAAAATGCAGCATGTTCAAATTTTTTATTTGTCGTTTTTCAGAAGCCGAAAAACGATGTGAAGCCCACACACAATGATTTTAAATGACGTTTTTAAAAATGTCATTTTTTTTCATGCCGAAAATTGACCGTGTGTACCCGGCATCACAGTTCAAGTACACCTTAAAGCGGTAGTAAACCGCATTAAAAAAAAAGTGGGCACTGGGAAGTTTAAGTCATAATGTAATAGTATGCATCACATACTAGCACATTATAACAGACTTACCTGAAAACGAAGCCCTCCAGTGGCATGCTGTCACCACTGAAGGCGCTTACATCTTCACCCTTCAGTGTCTTCCTTCCGGGTTTGAGGCGAAACTTATGGCCAACGATGACGTCACTCCCGCACATGTGCATGGGAGTTGCTGTTTACGGCAGGAACAGCCCAGGTATGCCGTTCCTTCAGAGCGCATGCGACGGTGACGCCACCAGCTGCATCTAAAGTGAGTGGGCCGGATTCAGATACATTGGAGTATCTGTCGGCGCGGCGTAACGTATCTCATATACGGTACGCCGCCGTAACTTAGGGCGCAAGTTCCGTATGCAGAAACAACTTGCGCCCTTAGTTATGGCAGCGTAACGTATGTGTGTCTGCGTAAGCCCGCCTAATTCAAATGTGGATGATGTGGGCGTGTTTTATGTATGTTAACTGTGACCCTGCGTATTTGATGTTTTTTACAAACGGCACATGCGCCGTTCGTGAAAAAATCCTAGTGCGCATGCTCGAAATGACACCGCAAATCGTCAATGCTTTAGACGTGAGCGTAACTTACGTACAGCCCTATTCGCGAACGACTTACGCAAACGACGTAAAATTTAAAAAACTCGACGCGGGAACGACGTCCATACTTAACATTAGCTAAGCCTCATATAGCAGGGGTAACTTTACGCCGGAAAAAGCCTAACGTAAACGATGTAAAAAAATGCGCCGGCCGGATGTACGTTTCTGAATCGGCGTATCTAGCTCATTTGCATATTCCTCGCGTAAATATACGGAAGCGCCACCTAGCGGACAGCGTAAATATGCAGCCTAAGATACGACGGTGTAAGACACTTACGCCGGTCGGATCTTAGGGAAATCTATGCGTAACTGATTCTCTGAATCAGTCGCATAGTTACGACCACGCACACTCAGAGATACAACGGCATATCCGGAGATACGCGATCGTATCTCCTTTCTGAATCCGGGCCAATATTTAAACGGTGCATGTTTAGGAGATATTTACTGTACCTGTAAGTAAGCCTTATTATATACTTACCTATATGTAAAAATCATACATGGGAGTTTACTCCCACTTTAATAGGACATGCTATCTCTACAGAAACGCAGCGCAACACAAAGCAGCTCAGAAGAAGCCTCATTACTGCCATGTGTATTTTTCAATTAAAGTCCGTAGGATTTTGCTGACCTGTGTTTGAAATGCGCTCCAAGCACACGTCAAACACAGGAAAACAACGCCCATAGACATGAACCCTAATGTGTGTTGATGGTCACTTGTAGTCTTCATCTGAAGCTCATGTCATGGGTGACTAGGGTTGCCACCTCATCCCTTTAAAACAGAACACATAGTAATTACACAGGTTCTGTGGCTGATTAAGGTGGTAATCAAACTCACTTGGTGCCTTATCTGCATTAAATTAGCCCCAGAACCTGTGTAATTACTATGTGTTCTGTTTTAAAGGGATGAGGTGGCAACCCTATGAGTGACAAAATGGGAGCTGGAAAACAGGGATGACAAGAGAAGCTGCCTGAGCAATGACCTTCATAACAGGATCAACAGGTATTTTTTAAATGGAAGCTGCAAATGTAAAATGAAAGAAAATGCCATTAACTTGTTAAAGCTTAAATTAGATTTTTAAAATGTGTTTGCATCAGCCCTATTGTATACTTTCACCTTGGCAAGAATTAAAACTGAAAATAAATAAATAAAAAAAAACAGAGAAACAACTGAGAGAGTTCAAAAGCCTGTGGATTATAAAAGTTCAAGTTTTATAACCAACGTGTTAAAGCTTATATGAGTTTTAGGTGATGGGAGTTCACATATTGTAAACATTAATCATTTATCAAATTCTGAATAGTCTACATTAGCACCTGTAGGTGGCGCTCTTGTCTAGTGTAAGGACTACAATCGTCCATCACCGGTAGTAGCAGTAACCAGGATGTTATTTTCCTCTTGGTTAAAGTTCACCTCTCTCTGTATACATTTATTAGATGTATATAAGTAAACAGCAGCCACGAACAACTTGTTCTATGGGAAGTTGTTGTCCTTTTTTTTCCGTGGACTTTGCGACTTTCCTGCTTCCTCCTGCTATTCACACATCTATATCTCTGCTCTGTGAATCCAGTTTATTGAAGATCGTCACTATTATTCACTACCTATATTACACAGTCTCATCCATTGTTGCAAAAAAATGTTTTACAGTATGGATCAGAGTAATCCGGAATGTTTAGGAGAAAACGACACACTTTTCCTCAACCGAAATATATATATATATATATATATATATATATATATATATATATAAATCCGAATATATGGAATGATGTCAGCTAGAGATTAGGAAGACACAGGTATCATAAGTACAAATTGTACAAATATGTCCAACAATTGCTACAAATTGTTTTTAATAAAAAACTTTTATTTGACTTTGTTGTATAATAATAATTGTTATTATACAACAAATAATAATTGTTATTATTGTTATTGTTGTTATTATAATTATTATTATTATTATTATTATTATTATTATTATTATTATTATTATTATTATTATTATTATTATTATTAATACAAATACTACTAATAATAATTTTAATAAAAAGGGATAACATTTTTATATGATGATAATAGTAATAATAATAATAATAATAATAATTATAATAATAATAATAATAATAGTGAGGATAATAAAAACGATAATAATACATTATTATATTATACCTTATATATTATTATTATTATTATTATTATTATTATTATTATTATTATTATTATTATTATTATTATTATTATATTATGTTATATTATATATTATTATATATTATTATTTTATACATTATAGTGTACATTATTAGTATTATACAAATATTTTTAACTATTGTTTTATTCCAGGCTTCACTATTTTTTTTTGTTCAGTAAGCTAAAGTTAGCTAGTAATATGACATATGTGTTAAAGGTGACATCAGTTTTCAGCACACATGAGCAAATTTATTTTTCTGTATGGTGGAAATTAGAGTTCAGTACAACTCTGCAGGGATATTTTATATATTACTGTTTGATTAGTGCATAGTGAGATATTTGTTAATTTGTAATGCGGGGAGGAGTATATAGAGAATAGCTGTATACTAGATCTATGCTTGGAAACACACCGCAGCCCTATAGAAATCCCGTGTATGGGGACAATATATATGACTCGGAGTAGTGATGGTTTATTATAGTTTGTGGAATGTAGAGAGATAGCGAGGAGTGGACCTGACCGTACAGAAGGATAGTCAATGTATAACTACTGTCACAGCACACACCCCATATTGTGTGTACACAGGGTAGTTTTACTTCAGATGTGAAATAATAATAATTATCATTATTATCATCATCGTCATCATAACACTTTAAAATAAATTATTTAACATTTTATACAAATGTATTTAATTATATATCAAACATTTAACATTATTTAACATATTTATTGTACAATTATTAACACAACATGTTACATATTTTACATATTGTGTGTGTGTATCTATCTATCTCCAAAATAATAGTGTGTTTGGGGATAATGATAACCTAATATTGTCTACAAGTGCAAACACTTTTTTATGTATGTGTGTGTGTATTTACTGTAACAATTGTGTGTCCAGTATGCAGGATTGATTGTAAAAATAAATATATTTTTTCTGCACTGCATATGCATACTGCATTATTTATTTCCTATCAACGTGAACATACTGTATATATTCTATAATACCAGTGTAAATAATGTCCACACTGCTTTAATAATACAACACTAACAGCAGCTTCTCTGTTTAGGGGTGCAGCCCCTAGACAAATGTTTCATTTTTGTGCCCCAAGAAAAATGTGTGTGTCCCATAAATGCCGTGCAGTGACTGTGCCTCATAAATGCCCCATAAATGCCGTGCAGTGAGTGTGCCCAATAAGTAATGTGCAACTCTTGTGTTACAGGAACAGCGGGCATTGAGTATGTCCTTGAATGATGTGCAGTGAGTGTGCCCCATAAATACCAGTAGTAAGTGTATCACAGAAATGGAGAACTGTAAATGTCCCCCATAAATAATGAGCTTTAAGTGTGCAGAATTAATGGTGAACTGATAGTGTTTCCTATGATTATGCAGAAAGTGCGCCCCACAAATAAGTGTGTGCAGTGTGCATCTACCATGAATGATATGCAATAAGCATGCCCCAAGAATGATGAATGGGAAATAGCGAATGTACCTAATGGGATGGTAAGCACTAATATATGTACCCCATATAGGACATACATTAGTAAGCTCCATGAATGGTGAGCAGTAAATGTGCCTCAGGAATAGTGAGGTATGAGTGTGGCCCATGGACGGTGAGTGGTTTGTGTGGCCCACGGATTGTGAGCAGTGACTGAGTTCCATTAATGATGTGCAGCAAGTGTTTCTCATTCGCGAGTGTTGAGCAGGACCTGGGAATTGTGAACAGTTATGGTGAGTGAGAAGTGTGCTCCAATAAACTCATGTGGTGACGTGGTAGGTGTGCCCCAGGAATAATGAGCGGTGAGTGTGCCCAGTGACCGTGCTCAATGAATGAAAAGTAATTGTGCCCCAGGATGAGTGATGAGTGTGCCCATGGATAGTGAGTAAGTGTGCCCATGGATAGTGACCAGTGAGTGTGCCCTGTGTATAGTAAGGAGTGAGTTTGTCCCATGGATCATAAGCAGCAGGAGTGCCCCATGGATGATGAGCATGAGTGTACCCCATGGATAGTGAGTGCGCCCCATGAATGGTGAGTAGTGAATGTGCCCCTGGATGGCATTGGTGAGTAGTGAGGGTGTCTCATGAATGGTGACCATGGAGAGTGAGTGTGCCCCATGGATGGTGAGTTGTGAATGTTCCCCATGGAAAGTAAATTGTGAGTGTGCCTCTTGAATGGTGAGCAGCAAGTGTGCCCTGTGGATAGTGACCAGTAGGCTTGTCCCATGGATATTAAGCAGCAGGTGTGCCCCATGGATCGTGAGCATGCCCCAGTAAGTAGTGAGTGTGCCCCAAGGATAGTGTACAGTGAGTGCCACATTGATAGTGAAGAGTCAGTGTGCCCCATGGATAGTGAGCAGTGAGTGTGCCCCATAGGTTGTGAGCAGTGAGTGTGCCCTATGGATAGTGAGTGTGCCCCATGGACAGCGAGCAGAGATTGTGCCTCATGGATAAGTGAGCAGTAAGTGTGCCCCATGGACAGTGAACAGTGAGTGTGCCTCATGAATAAGTGAGCAGTAAGTGTGCCCCGTGGACTGTGAGCAGTAAGTGTGCCCTATAGTGATTAGTGTGTGTGCCCCATGGATAGTGAGTGTGCCTCGTGGATAAGTGAACAGTGAGTGTGCCTCATGGATAAGTGAGCAGTGAGTGTGCCTCATGGATAAGTGAGCAGTAAGTCTGCCCCATGAATAGTGAACAATAGGTGTGCTCTGTGGATAGTGAACAGTGAGTGTGCCCCATGGATAGTGAGCAGTAAGTGTGCTCTGTGGATAATGAACAGTAAGTCTGCCCCATGGATAGTGAGCAGTAAGTGTGCTCTGTGGATAGTGAACAGTGAGTGTGCCCCATGGATAGTGAGCAGTGAGTCTGCCCCATGGATAGTGGGCAGTAAGTGTGCTCTGTGGATAGTGAACAGTGAGTGTGCCCCATGGATAGTGAGCAGTGAGTCTGCCCCATGGATAGTGGGCAGTAAGTGTGCTCTGTGGATAGTGAACAGTGAGTCTGCCCCATGGATAGTGAGCAGTGAGTGTGCCCCATGGACAGTAAGTGGTGAGTGTGCCCAATAGATAGTGAGTGTGCCCCATGGATAGTGAGTGTGCCCCATGGATAGTTAGCAGTGAGTTCCCCATGGAAAGTAAGTGGGTGAGTGTTCCCCATAGATAGTGGGCAGTGCGTGTGCCCCATAGATTGTGAGCAGTGAGTGTGCCTCATGGATAGTGGGCAGTGAGTGTGCCCCATGGACAAATGAGTGAGCAGTGCAGTAACCATCCCTGGTTTGTTCTGTGCAGCCAATGTAGACAATGCAGTCACTGCAGTGTTGGGTGCCCATAATCTTGTAGCGGTGGGTATTGGTGTCAGTGAAAGGTGCCCATAGTCTTGTCCCGGTGGGTATTGGAGTCAGCTCGCCCTGATCACCATTAGCCCGGAGTGACGTCTCCAGCCATGTGATTCGCCCCGTTTGCTATAAGGAGAGCAGAGAGCCGCCCTCTTCTGGACTGAGCGGCAGCCTATCCTCAGAGCTTGGCTCAGCCTGCTCCCAATACCGTCCGCGCCCAACCATCTCGCAATGATCGCTCCTCTTCGGGTCCGCTCCTTATGATCGCCCCCGATGCCTGAATGCAGGTGTGGGCTGTGTCGGAGGTCAGCGTACCTAGACTGGTGGTGGTGCCAGGAGGGCAGAGCTGAGGAGAGAGCCTTCTCCTCCCAGCCCTTCATCAGCCTTATGATCTGTCGTACAAGCCATGACTCTGAGCTCTGAGATGTCCGATGCCTCTGCCTTGGCTGATGAGACCGATATCGATGTGGTCGGAGAGGGGGAGGATGAGGAGCCCAGGGGGTACACCGAGGAGGAGGAAGAGGAGGTGGTGGTGGCAGAGGACATGTTGATGCCCAGGTCCCCCCAGTGCTCATCCAGTAAGACTTCCAGTAAGAACACCCTGGTGAAGCCCCCCTACTCGTACATTGCCTTAATCACCATGTCCATCCTGCAGAGCCCCAAGAAGAGGCTGACCCTGAGCGAGATCTGCGACTTCATCAGCCAGCGCTTCCCTTACTACCGCGAGAAGTTCCCCGCCTGGCAGAACTCCATCCGACACAACCTCTCCCTTAACGACTGCTTCGTCAAGATCCCCCGGGAACCCGGCAACCCGGGCAAGGGCAACTACTGGACACTGGACCCCGAGTCGGCCGACATGTTCGACAACGGCAGCTTCCTGCGGAGGAGGAAACGCTTCAAGCGGCAGCAGAGCCCGGAGATGCTGGGGTTCCGGGAACCCGGACATTTCCTCCCCACCGCCGCCTATGGCTATGGACCTTACAGCTGTGGCTATGGAATCCAAATCCAACCTTTCCACCCGCACTCAGCCCTCCTCGCCTTCCAATCCCAGCACAGACAGCCAGTCCCTGGGGCCCCTAGCATGGCAGCCCCGGCACTCCTACCCAGGACCTGTACCTTCTACCCCCAACACCTCAACCCGGCCCTTCAGGGGCCCCTACAAACTGCCAAGAGCGGAGCCAGGTCCACCTTCTCCATCGACAGCATCATAGGTGGGGACCTCAGCCCTGGACAGTGCAACCCTTCCAAAGCCTCTGGGGCCCCTCCTGTCCTCTCTAGGGCCCTGGTGACTTTCTCCGGCTCCCCTGTTGCTTTAGGTGGGGCCCTGCAGCCCGGAACAATGCTCACCAATGGGGAACCCTATGCCACTAGGATCTCAAACTCTTAATCAAAGTCAGGCTTTTACCGAGAAGGTAGGAGGCTTTCTATGGGGTGTGCATTCTCTTTTGCCTTTTTTTTAGGCTCGAGCTACATGGGCAATTTTGTGATTGAGCGACTAAAAGAAAAATGCTGACCATACAATATGCAACATGATTGTACAATCTCCTTGACATTCACATGGGCGACACATTTTTTACTGATCTTATTAGGCATGCTTTTTTTTTTTCAAGCACAAAAGTTCCTAATGATTAGTTATATACTTGCGTAAAATTGTTCTCTCCCCCAATACCTACCTAGGTATGTCCTCAGACATTGGATTTTTGGATTCTGTGATAGAGATCTGAACGCAATGCATGTTTACACACTTGTGTGAAAGTCCCCATTGAAAGCAATGCAGCTGCGTTCAGATCAGTACAAAAAAAAAAAAAAAAATGCATGCATTTGTTTACTACCATGTGAATGAAGCCTTAATTGCTGACCATACAATATACAACAGGATTGTACAATCTCCTTTAGATCTACCAACAATGTACGGGCCACTGTGAATAAATAAAACGTTATTATAAAGGATTGTCCTCATAATACATGGTTTTGGTCAATTTATTTGAGATTGTACAATTATCAGCTAGCAGTGTAGTGAGATTTATTTTTATCCAGGCCTTTAGTTGTTCCAGTAGTTACACTTTCTTAAGATCATGTGGAAATGAGTATGCATTGCTTGTACTTATTCAAAAGATGGGGGGGGGGGGGGGGGGGGGGGGGAATTACTAAGGTAGGTTGCAGCACTGAGCTGCTGGGGTTGATCCACTAAAAAGTTTCCAAGGGAATTTTCGCTTATAGGGAATGTGGTGAAAATTCACTTTGCAAGGAATACACAATCACATGCAAAGGGAAATAAAATAAATGGTATTTTTTGCTAATTTAAGTGGTGTCTTATCACTTATATATAAGTAGATATGAGGTGGTGACAGCATTTTGTATAACAAATACACACACATATATATATATATATATATATATATATATATATATATATATATATATATATATATATATATGTGTTTTTTGCTTGCACATGATTGGATGATCGGAGTCATGATATGATATGATATAGATATGAGGTGGTGACAGCATTTTGTATAACAAATATGTATATATATATATGTATATATATATATTTATATATATATATATATATATATATATATATATGTATGTATGTATATATATATATATATATATATATATATATATATATATATATATATATATATATATATATATGTGTGTGTGTTTTTTGCTTGCACATGATTGGATGATGGGAGTCACCTTATTCACAAAGCTAAAGAAAAATCCTCTTGCAAAGAGAACAGTCTATTGGCCTTTAGTGGATCAACCCCCAGCGATCAGGTGACTGAAAATGGCCTTTACCCTCATGGGGTCTATTTTGTAAATGAATAGGAAAGTGAATAAGGCGAATCTGTGTTAAAGTGTATCTACACTCCCCCCCCCCCCCCCTCCAAAATGCAGCTTACCGTTGCTTATGTGGTGGCTGCATTTGTCCCCCACATTTTTCTTTCTTTATTTTAACCTGATAGTTCTGCCATTAACACACATTCATGTCCCAGGGTGGCATGCAATGTGCTGGGGCTACATAACACCCCCTTTCTTGTTCATAATAGAGGGAGGTGTTATGTAGTCCATAGAGATAGCAATGCTAACTTATAACTGTCCACTGGCAGGGTAGTGGAAGGTATCAGCTCAAAAGATTTTTTAT